>NC_051330.1:25170761-25474414 GCF_015220235.1 Choloepus didactylus | reverse complement strand
AAGTTAAAGTAAAAAGAACACCCAAAATCTCATTCCCCCTCCATCTCTCCCTATTATTCATTTACTTTTTGTCCTCATTTTTCTACTCATTTGTCCATTCACTGTATAAAGGGAGTGGGGGACCCAAAGTTTTCACAATTAGAGGGTCATACAGTGTAAGCTATATAGTTATACAATCAGCTTCATGGATACTCTAATTTTTAATTCAATTGTATTTAGATATATTCACATATCATACAATCATCTGTGGTGTACAATCAACTGTTTACAGTACCATCATATGGTTGTGCATTCATCACCCCAATCTATTTTTTGAACATTTCCCTTATACCAGAAAATGTAAAAATAAGGATAAAAAAAAAGTAAAAAAGAACCAAAATCATGCCACCCTCCCACCCTATTTTGCATTTAATTTTTTACCCCATATTTCTACTCATTCATCCATACACTGGATAAAGGTAGTGTGATCTACAAGGCTTTCACTATCACACTGTCACCCTTGTAAGTTACATTGTTGCACAATCATCTTCAAGAGTCAAGGCTACTGGGTTGCAGTCTGATAGTTTTGGGTATTTACTCCTAGCTATTCCAATACATTAAATCCTAAAAAGGGTTATCTATACAGTGCATGAGAGTGCCCACCAGAGTGACTTCTCAACTCTATTTGGAACTCTCAGCCACTGAGACTTTATTTTGTTTTCATTTTGCATCCCCCTTTTGGTCAAGAACATTCTTAATCCCATGATGTCAGGCCCAGATTCATCCTTGGGAGTCATACCCTGCATTCCCAAGGATATTTACACCCCTGGGAGTCAGATCCCACTTAGGGGGGAGGGCAATGAGTTCACCTGCTGAGCTCAGTTGGCCACAGAGAGAAGGCCACATCTGGGAACAAGAGGTACTCAGGGGGAGACTCAGGCACAATTATAAGCAGGTTTAGACTCTACTTTGCAGTAATGAGCTTCATAAGGGCAAGCCCCAAGATAGAGAGCTCAGCATACAAAACTGTCAGTCCTCAATGTTTGTGAGAACATCAGCAAAATCCAGGAAGGAAGTCCAACACTTCCACATTTTTCTCCAGCTCCTCACGGGGGCCTGGCATATATATTTTTATTCTCTGTCCAAATTACTTTGGGGTGTGTCACTACTTCACACTAACCTATAGAAACCTACCAGCTCTCACTTTCTATTCAAAGTTCCGTGTAATTATGGTATTTTAGCAAACTGTATGAGTTAAATTGTTTAGGAAATATAGATCCTGCACCAAATAAACATCCTTCCCTTGGTCTCACACAGAAGTTGGATGAAACACAGTCAGTATCATCCTTTACCCTTTGGCCCAGTTTGCCCTAGTCCTAACCAGTTCTGCATTATTCATATCTCTAATTGAAGTCTGCACTCTTTTTCAGCTTTTTTAACAGCTGCTGTATGTTCTAATACTGACATTCATATCTGCTGAGCTGTAGCTCTGAGTTTCAGGTGTCACACAGGTACCCAATACTCCAGGGACTGATCAGGTTTTACACAAAGGGAGCAGCATCTCAGAATATGGATGGAGCCATTACAATTCAGGAATAGATGTGACTTCTGTAAGAGCTTACTATCTAGAGACCATTACAATAAGCATTCCCCTGATAAACTGTGCTCTAAGATTCAATTCTGAGTTTATACATTGTAATTGGTCCATATTGGCGAGGCATTATAGTGTTTGCCTTTCTTTCTGGCATATTTCACTCAAAATGCTGTCTACAGGATCCATTCACCTCATTGCATGTCTGACAGCTTCTCTTCTTGCAGTTGCTCAATATTCCATTGTATGCACACACCAGAGTTCACCATTCTGTTCCTCCATCAATGTACCCTTAGGCCACCTCCACCCATTGCAAATCATGCATACTGCCTCCATAAACACAAGTGTGCAAATGTCCATGCATGTCCCTGCTCTCAGATCCTCCAAGTATATGCCCACTAATGAGGTTGCAGGACCTTATGACACCCATATACTTAGCTTCTTGTGGAACCACCACACTGTCTCCAGAAAGGTTGCAGCATTCTTCTCCTATCCAACAGTAAATATGTACATCCCTCTCTCCATGTTTTCTCCAGCAGTTTTATAATCATTTTCATTTTTCCATATCTTCATTTTTCCAGGGGTGTCCTGTAATTTTTTGTTGGTGTCTGGGCATCAGTATTCCTTGATTATTTTATTCTAGCTGTCCTTTTCACTCTTTTACTTTGGGTTTTCTCATTGTTGGCTTTATTCTCTATTTGTTTTTTGGGATACAGTCCAACATATTCTAGACCTGTAAATAGCTTCTGTTAAATTGATAAGAATTTTTCAGCTCTTGTTATTCTGTTTTTTACCCTTCCTATGTCTCTCTCATCAGAAAGTTGTCAGATTAGCTCTGATCCCAGTCTACCCCTATAACCAGGTGCTCCCACCTGCCTGCCTCTGGGTGGTAGGTACTAAGCATCACAGAAAATTCTCTCTGTGTTAGTAAAAAAGTCTGCTGGCACCCAATGATACTTCATTTGTCATTGGCTAGCAAGCCCTGTGTTTCTTTTAGAGCACTGCTTTAACTGTTCAGTTGTCCATAATTCTCAACTTAAACAGGGCTAGTTTCCCATGTAGGAGGTGTAGAGCAGCTCCACTGCGCATGGGATGAGATCCAGAGAGGTTCTGAGAAGTACTAAAATTCATTTGCACTCTCCAGTCTGCATATCAAATGGCATTGTTCAGTGACTTAATTGTCCTCAGAAAGTGTTACCTTCTATATCCAATGCTCTGTCTGACCAGATGAGGCTGAATTACCTCTTGGAGTACAGCTGAGTCTGGCTGGGTGTGGTGAATTACTGCTTGAAGCTCAGCTGAATAGGGCTGTGTAGGGCTGAATTGCCATTTTAGCCTTGCTGTGTCTGATTGGTTGGGGCTTGATTATCTCTGGGACCCCAGCTAATTCTGGATGGGCTGGGCTGAATTACTCGTAGCATGGCTGAGTCTGGTTGGGCATGGCTGAATTACCTCTTAGAATCCATCTGTGGCTAGGTGTTGCTGGATTATCTCTTGGAGCCCACCTTAGTCTGGCTCTGTGGGGCTGAGTTACTTAGTAGATCTCAGCTGAGTCTGGCAGGGAGGGGCTCATTTATTCCTTGGATCCCATCTGAGTCTTGTTGGGTGGGACTGAATTGCCTCCTGGTGCCCCTATCAGACTGTACAGAAGTGAATCTGCATGTTTCCTTCACCCTCACTTTGATGGGTAATACCTGACTCAATGTGGGGCTGTTTCTTTCCACACTTTCTGCTGCAGAAGACTACCCCAGCTGCCAGTTTTCATCCAATCCCAGGCAAGTATTGGGCCACAGGCTACTATTCCTCAGTGGTGGTTTAAGGGATTTCATTGCCAGGGCTGGGACAGTCTCTGTCCACATTTTCTCAGACTCTTCATCCCTCAATGATCTGGGCCTTGAAATGTCATCCCTTATCCACCTTATCTCCAAATGTTGGGGATCTGTCTCACTGCTGTGAGCTATTTTTTAGTCTGTGTCCCCGTTGGGAGTGAGAGGAATCCTAACTGCTGGTTCTGTGTTCCTTCTGTGCTGTGTGTGAGTGAGTGTGGGGGAGGGGAGAGGACCCACCAGCCTGGAACAGAGTTCTCCTACCTTATATATCTGTTCTTTTTATTCAGCATCTGTAGGGTACTTCTCCCATTCATATCCTCCTTCAAAGTTCTGAAAATTAAGGATTATCCCCCTTTTTTGCTGAATACCTGGAGAGACGTTTTCAGCAGCCATTTACATCAGCATGTTTTCTCCCTCATTTTGAAGGACAGTTTTGCTGGATATAGAATTCTTGGCTGACAGTATTTGTCTTTCAGTATCTTAAATATATCATGCCATGCCTTCTTGCCTCAATGGTTTCTCCTGAGAAAACTGCACATAGTCTTATTGAGCTTTCTTCTGACAGTATTTGTCTTTCAGTATCTTAATATATCATGCCATGCCTTCTTGCCTCAATGGTTTCTCCTGAGAAAACTGCACATAGTCTTATTGAGCTTTCCTTGTATGTGATGGATCTCTTCTCTCTTGCTGCTTTCAGAATTTTCTCCTTGTCTTTGACATTTGACAATCTGATTAGTAAGTGTCTTGGAGTAGGTCTATTAGGATCTATTCTGTTTGGGGTACAATACATTTCTTGAATCTGTGTTTTTATATCTTTCTTAAGTGATGGGAAATTTTCAGTGATTATTTCCTCCATTATTTTTTCTGCCCCTTTTCCTTCTCTTATCCTTCTGGTACACCATGACACATATATTACTGTGCTACATGTGTCATTCATTTCCCTGAGACCCTGCTTATATTTTCCCATTCTTTTCCCTATGTTTCTCTGTGTGTAGGATTTCAGATGTCTTGTCCTCTAGTTCATGAATCCTTTCTTCTGCCTATTCAAATCTGGTGTTGTAAGCCTCTAGTTTGTTTTCATCTTTTCTGTTGTGCTTTTCATTCCTGTAAGTTCTGCCATTTGTTTTCTCAAACTTTCAAGTTCTTCCTTATGCTTGCCCAATATCTTCATCTCTGTTGCCATATCTTCCCTCACTCATTGATTTGATTTTTGAATTTGTTTAGCATGTTTGTTTGAACATCTTTAATTAGTTATTTCAACTCCTGTATCTCATTTGAAGTTTAAGTTTCTTCCTGTGACTCTGCCATATCTTCATTTTTCCTTGTGTGACTCATAAATTTCTGTTAGTGTCTTGTCATCTGGTTTCCTTGATAATTTTTTTCTAGAGGTCATTTTCACTTTTTTACTTTGGGTTTCCTCATTGTTTCACTTTGTTCTCTATCTGTTATTTGGCATTAAGTTCAACTTATCTTAGACCTCTAACATAGCTTCTGTTTAAAGGATCAGAATTTTTTAGCTCTTGTTATTCTGGTTCTTGCCCTGCCCCTGCCTATATCTCTCTCTTGCCAGCCAGGTATCAAATTAGCTCTGCCCCCTAGTCTACCCCTCTAGCCAGGTGCCCACAGCAGCCTGCATCTTGTGGGTAGACAATGACACCACAGCACATTCCCTGTGTGTGGGTAAAGCAAGTCTGCTCACACCCAATGGTGTTCCATTTTTCACCAGCCAGCCATCCCTGGGTTTGTTTTAGAGCACTTCTTTAACTGTTGGGTCATCCATATTTCTCAACTTAAACAGGGCCATTTTCCTGTGCATGGGTGTAGACTGACTCCACTGGGCCTGGGATTAGGTCTGGAGAGATTCTGAGAAGTCCTAACATTCCCTTGCACTTTCCAGTTTGCCCAGCAGATGACACTTTTTTGGTGACTTAGTTGTCCTCAGAAGGTGTTTACCTTCTGCTTCCAAGGCTTTGTCTGACCAGGTGAGGCTGAATTACCTCTTGGAGCGCAGCTGAGACTGCCCAGGTGGGGTGAATTACCTCTTGGAACTCAGCTGAATCTGGCTGGCTGGTGCTGAATTGCCTGTTATAGCCTGGCTGAGTATGGTTGGGTATGGCTGATTACCTCTTGTAACCCGGCTGAGTCCATCTGGGCAGAGCTGCTTTACCTCAGTTCCCAGCTGATTCTGGCTGGGTGGGGCTGAATTATCTCTTGCAGCTCAGCTGCATATGACATGGTGGGGTTCAAGTATTTCTTGGATCCCAGCTGGGTCTGTTTGGGTGGTGCTGAATTGCCTCTTAGTGCCCTCATTGGACTGGGCAGGGCTGAAGCTGTGGGTTTTCTTCACCCTCACTTTGCTGGGTAAAGCCTGACTCAATGTGGGCTGTGTTCTGCACTCTTTCTGCAGCAGAGGACTCCTCAGCTTCCAGAGTTTTCAGCCATCCCCAGGGAAATATCAGGCTGCTGGACACTATGTTCTTCAAGGATGGGGGAAAGGCTTTCAGACCCAGGGCTGGAAAATATCTCTGCCCACATTTTCTCAGACCTTGTCCCTCACTGACCTGGGCCTTGAAATATCCTTCCCTATCCCCTGATCTCAAATGATGGGGATCTGTCTCACTGCTGGAGATTTTTTATTTTTGGGTCTCTGATAGGAGGTGAGAGGAATACTACCTGCTGGTTCTGTGTTCCTTCTGTGCTGTTGGAGACTGAGTTAAGGGGAGGGGAGAAGACTGACCAGTATGGAACAGATTTCTTACCTTTTATCTCTCTTCTTCAATTCAGCATATGTAGAGTCCTTCTCATGTCCATACCCTCCTCCAGGGTTCCAAACATGCCAGGGTTATCCCCGAGTTTTTTGGTGAATATCTCAGAGAAATTTTCAGTGCTCTTTACATCACCTTTTGATGATGCCACCCCCAATAGTTTCATTTATTTATTCCTGAGTTATGCCCCAGGGACTGGATGCAACAGTGTTTAAACATTCACCACTGAAAGAAAATCTGGGATAATTCCAATTTTCAGTTATCACAAACAAAGATGCTATATACATTCAGGTACAGGTTTTTAATGAAAGTGAAATTGATTGGTCTTTGTAGATTTTTGTAACAGCTTTGTTGGGACATAATCCACATTTGTACATTGCACATATTTGAAATATACAATTCAATGGCCTTAGTATATTCCACAGAATTGTGTACCCATTACCACAAATAATTTTAGAATATTTTATTACCTTCAAAAGAAATTCTGCGCTCATTTAAACATCACTCCCGAATCCCCCAACCCCCAAAGTCTAACAACCACTAATGTACTTTCTGGATATATAGATTTTCCTATTCTTGTCATATCATATGCATGGAATAGTTCAATATGCCATCCTTGTATTGGGGCTTTTGGCTTCTTTCATTTAGCATTATGATTTAAGGTTCATTCATATTTCAGCATGGATGAGTACTTCATTTATCTGGCTGAATCATATCCCATTGTACTGATATACCACATACATCAGTTGATGTACATTTGGATTCTTTCCACTTTGGAGCTATTATGAATCATGCAGCTATGAACATATATGTACAAGTTTTTGTGTGGGTATGTATCTTCACTTCTATTGTCAGACATCTATTAGTGTAATTGCTTCAAAATACAATAACAATTCTTTAACCATTTGAGGAATTGCCAAACTGTTTTCCAAATTGGTTTCAATATTTTACATTCCCAAAAGCAGTTTATGAGTGTTCTGATTTCTCCATATCCTTGCCAACATTTGTTATTATCTGTCCTTTTTATTAAAGCCATCTTAATGTGTGTGAAGTGGTATCTCAGTGTGATTTGGATTTGCATTCCCTGAGGACTAATGATGTTGACTATCTTTTCATGTGCTTATTGGCTATTTGCATATTTTAAAATAAAACTGTTTTATGAAACTGTCTGCCCATTTTTAACTGGATCATTTATTCTTTATGATGGAGTGATGATTCTTTATATCTTCTATATAAAATTTCCTGATTAGATATATGATTTTAAAAATTTTTTCTCTCCATTTCTGTGTGTTGTATTTACACTTTTGTTATGGTGTCTGTTGAAGCACAAAATATTTTTATTTTGATGATGTCCTGTTTATCAAATTTTCCCTCTGTTTCTTGTATTTTTGGTGTCATACCTAAGAAACAATTGCCAAATACAAGGTCATAGGAAGACCTATGCCCATGCTTTCTTCTAAGTTTTATAGTTTTAGGTCCTTTGTTTAGTTCTGTGATCCATTCTTGTTAATTTTGCATATGGTGTGAGGTACAGATCCAACTTCATTACTTTGCAGGTGGTTGTGTGCGATTGTTCCAGTGCTATTTGTTGGAAAGACCATTCTTTCCCTATTAATTGTCTTAGCACCCTTATTGCAAATCAACTGACTGTAAATGTGAGGGCTACACTGTGGACTCTCAATTTTATTCCATTTGACTGTATGTCTATCTTTATTCCAGTGCCAAGCTGTCTTAATTACTGTAGCTTTGCAGTAAATGCTGAAATTGGGAAATATTAGTCTGCCAATATTGCTCTTCTTTTTCCAGATTGTTTTGGCTATTCTAGGTTCCTTGAGTTTTCCATAGGAATTTTAGAAATGGGTTGTCAATTTCTACAAAGAAGGCAGATAGGATATTGGTATGGATTTTTTTAATATGTAGATCAATTTGGGGAGTTTTGTCATCTTAGTATTAAATTGTCTGATCCATGAGCATTGGAAGTCTTTCCATTTATTTTGTTCTTCTTTAATTTATTTCAATAACTTTGTAGCTTTTAGAGTATCAATTTTACACTTTTTTGTTAAGTTGACCCCTAAGTATATCATTAATCTTGATACTATTGTAAATGTAATTGTTTTCTTAATTTTGATTTTGGTTTGTTCATTGCTAGTCATAGAAATACAATTGATTTTTGCATTTGATCTTGTATCTTACAACTTTCATAAAATCATTTATTAGTAATACTTTTTCAGTGGATTCCTTAGGATTTTCTATATATAAGATCATGTCATTTGGCAAATGATATAGTTATTACTTCTTCCTTTCTAATCTGGATGACTTTATTTCATTTTCTTGCCTAATTGCCCCAGCAAGAACTTCCAGTACAATGTGAATTAAGTGGAATGAATAGATATCCATTTCTGGTTCCTGACCTTAGGGAGAAAACATTCAGTCATTACCATAATGTATAATGTTAGCTGTTTTTTGTCTTGTTTTTTTAAATATATATTCCCTTTCTCAAATTGAAGAAGTTTCTATTACTAGTTTTTGAGTGCTTTTATCATGAAGTGATGGTGAATTTTCTCAAATGATTTTTCTGCATCAAGATGATTATGAGATTTTTGTCCTTTATTCTATTGATATAGTGTACTACATGAATTGAATTTTGGAAGTTAAGCCAACTCTCCCTTTCTGGGATAAATGTCACTTGGTCATGTTGTAATATACATATATATGTGTATGTGTATATATATATATATATATATATATATATGTCCTTGGATTTCATTTGCTAGTATTTTCTTGTGGATTTTTCATCTATATGCATAAGATATATTGGTCTGTAGTTTTCATTTTTTGGAATGTCTTTGTGTGGTTTTGGTGTCAGGGTAATACTGGCCTCATAGAATGAGTTTTGAAATGTTTGCCTGTTTAGTTTTTTAATAACTGTTTTCCAGAGTGACTGCACCATTTTACACACACACCCCTGCCCCAACAATGTATGAGTGATCCACTCTCTCTAGATCCTGCCAGCATTTGCTGTTATCATTTTTTATTATTGCCATTCTGATAGGTGTATGGTAATATGTCATTGTGGGTTTTAATTTGCATTTCCCTGATGCCTAATGATGTTGAACATATTTTCATGTGCTTTTTGCCTTTTCAGTGAAATGTGTGTTAAAGTTTTTCCCAATTTTCTAACTGGGTTATTTTACTATTAAGTTTTGACCGTTTTCTATATATTCTTGACACTAGTGATTTGTGAATATGTGGTGTGCAAATATTTTCTCTCAGGTTATAGCTGGACTTTTCATCCTTTACACAGAGTGTTTTAAAGAGCAAAAGTTTTACATTTTGATGAGCTGCAATTTATCAATTTTTCTTTTTATGGATATATTTTGGTGTCAGTTCTAAAATGTCCTTGCCTAGTCTTATATCACAAAGATTTTCTCTTACATAAAAGGTTTGCTGGGATATTGATAGGAGTGGCAATAAACCTATGGCTCAATTTGGGGAGAATTGACATATTTATTCTTTTGAATCTTGAACACTGTATGTCTTTCCATATATTCAAGTCATCTTTTATTTATTTCACCAGAATTTTATAATATTCAAAATAGAGATCCCATTATCTTTTGTGAAATGTATTTCACTTTTTGGAGTAATTGTAAATGTGCTATGATTTTAATTGTGATTTTGCACTGTCATTTTTACTACATAAATATGTGATTGATTTTTGTGTGTTGATCTTGTTACCTATGAATTTGCCAAATTCATTTATTACTTCCAAATTTGTGTGTGTGTGTGTGTCTGTGTGTGTGTGTGTGTGTTCATTTGGGTTTTTCTTTGTACACCATCATGTCTTCTGTAAATTTTTCTTCTTTAGCCTGTTGATATGGTCTGTTTCATTGATTGATTTACAAATATTGAAACTGCTTTGTGTACCTGTAATTCCTCTTGATTGTCACATACTTTTCTTTTTATGCACTGTTGGACTTGATTTATTTAGTCCAATTTGAATGAGGATTTTTGAGTTTAAGTTCATGAGAAATATTGATCTGTAATTTGCACTGTCTTTTCCTGGTATTGGCATCAAGGCAAAACTAGTCTCATAAAATGAATTGGTCCTCTTCTACTTTCTGTATGAGATTGTGTAAAATTGTTATTAATTCTACTTTAACGTTTGCATGAATTATCAAGTGTAACCATCTGGGCATGGAGATTTCATTTTCTAGAGCTTTGTACTTAAAATTAATTTTTTTTATTGGTTATTTGCTATTCAGATTGCCTATTAAATTTTGATTGAGGTTTTGTAGTTTGAAATTTTTGGTAAATTGGTCCATTTCTTCTAAGTTTCCAAATTTATGAGCCTAAAATTGCATATATTAGTCAATTATTATTCTTTAAATATCTGGAGCATCTGTAGTGATATTCACAGTTTCATTCCTGATATTGGGAATTTGTTTCTTCTGTCTTTTAATCTTTGTCAGTTTTGCTGGAAATTTATCAATTTCATTGATTGTTTTGAAGAACAACCTTTTTCCATTGAACATTTTTGTATTTTTAATTTCATTGATTTCTGTTCTAATCTTTCTTGATTTTCTTCCTTCTGCTTACTTTGTATTTATTTTGCCCTTATTTTTGAGTTTCTTCAAGTATGCATTTAGGTTACTGATTTCTTTACTTTACTCTTTTAAAATGTAGGAATTTAGTGATATGAATTTCCTTTTCAACACTGTTTTATCTGCATTCCAAATATTTTTAATGTTTTGTTTTGAAATACTTTCAAACTTATAGGACAGTAAGAAATATATTACAAATTCCACAGCCCCTTCTCTCAGCAGCTAGGGTGTGCAAGCATCCCACCAAATGAGGTGGTGGGACATGACCAGCACTGCCGCTGCTGCTACCACCTACTGTTCCTGTTCCAGCCATTTCCTGGGCTGAGTGCTCCACAACCCCTGTGTTGACAGGTGCTTTCACTCTACCTAGCCTCCACCCCAGTCCACCATGGCTTTAGCTGCTCCAGGCTTGTTGCCCCAAAGCTGTGATGGTGATGCACTCCTTCCAGGAGAAGGCTCAGAAGCTGAATGAACAGCACTAGCTTAGTCTGTCCAAGTTGCTGATGGAGGAGGACAAATTCTGCACTATGAACCAAAGGTCCTGATGGACTTTCTGAAATATTAGTGTGCTTATTAGCATCAGATGTCTGGAATACATAGAAATTTTGGGGTTTATATATCCATGGTCAAGTTAGTCAACCTAGACCAATGGACACCAGAACTGATACAGTGCATGCAAGATATGGGAAATAGCCAAACAAGACTACTGTATGAAGTCAATCTTCCAGAGAACTTTGAAGACCACAGTGAGATCAAGCTGTGGAATTTTTCATCAGAGATAAATATGAAAAGAAGAATATTTTGATAAAAGTGCTACAGCTATTACTAATAAAGAAAGGGAAAAAGGAAGAGAAAAAAGGAGCCAGAAAATTCTTCAAAACCTCCTACAACTGAAAAGGTGCAGGAGAAAGAAGACTAGAAATTGGAGCTTTAAAAATGTGTCAGTCCTGAAAAATATCCTGAACCCACTGTTGATCTTTTAAGACTTAATGGTCTTTCTGAGGCTTCAGTGAGAAATAGGAACACATCATGATTCTAGCCTTGAAGAATGATTGGGGTATCTCTGGACCAGTAGTTCTAAACCCTTATCTACAACTGTCATGCCCACAGCTCAGGAGAAGCCCACTGTACTAGCAGCTACCAACCTTTCTACAGTTACACCTGGGGATCTGGATCTGTTCACTGAGAAAATTATAAAGTCAGCAAAATCAGTAGAGAAACAAATCTCCAGACTCCATCTCATCTCTGTATGTTATAAGAAACATTCAGCAGCAGAATACTCTTGTGTTTATGGGCCCACAAATATACCATTTACCTCACAAGCACCAGCTGCATTTCAAGGTTTTCCATTGATGGATTTGCCTGTACCTGCAGCTCCTGGCCATATGGGAAATATGATGGGACAGAGTGCAAGCATGATGGTAGGCATAGCCCATGCCCAATGGGTTTATGGGAAACACAAACTGATGTGATGCCACTTCCTCAAAATTTTGTTGGGCCCTGAGGAGGAATGGTGGTATAGGTAGGTGCACCCTAAGTAAGTTTTATGTGCCACAAGCTCATCAGCCCCAGTGGAGCCTTTGTAGAAGAATCAGCCAATGACTGGCATGGATATCAATAGTGCAAACTCTGTCTTGGGTTTTGACCAGCCTCCCAGCACAACAGCAAGATGGTCTGGAAGTTCACCAGGTCAGACTCTCTGCATACAACTGAGGAAATGAAAACTGCAATACAAATTTCATCCAGAACTACCACCTGGCATTGCTTGCTAAAATGCATCTAGTTCCCCTGTTTATTCATGTACATATTTTTGCTCTTTTCCCCCATTCATTCATATTAAGAATTATCTGACAGGCTGTGTTTGTCTGTACTGATTAAATTTGATGTGAAAAAGTAGGTTGAGAAACCAATTTATGTGAAGGGCTGCTTTGATCATATTTCCCATGATTTTGTAAACCACATTCCTTGAGGAGCTTCCCAGTCAACCTGCATAATCAATTTTAATTAGAATAAAATCATAACCCTAATGTTTGCATGTTAGTAATACCTTTAACAGTATTAACCCCACCCCCACATTAGCCAGTACCTTGTAGAAAGGCACTGTATGATCAAATGTTTAATCATATAGATAGAATATAAATGCATCAGTGAGCACTGTTTTCTGGTGTATCACAATTCTGTTATTTCATCATTCACTTCACTGTGCTTTTGTTATGATGTGCTTAACAGGGAACATGTTTAGTGAAAGGAAGGTAAACTACAAAATTTAGTTTATGAATGTTTAAAGAATTCAAATTTTATGTACCTCCCTGTTAATTTGGATCTCTACTTATGTACATAGTGCTAACATGAAGACCTTTCTCTATACTATATGCAAACAGGGTAACTACAACAAGCCAAATTCAATTTTGATGGTATATCCAGGTTTATGACAGTAATTGTGCTTACATTTTATGGTCTAGCATTGAAAAACTATTATTTCCCTATATTAAACAGATAAATCCATTAAAATACTCCATATGGAGAACTCTAACAAACCTGTATTGCCAGGTACCTATATCCACCAATTTAAAATTTTGCCATGTTTCCATACCATTTCATTTATTTATCCATCTGTCTCTCTGTCTATCTAGCTATTTATTTATTAATGTATTTTCTGAACACGTGGGTGTAGGTTGTATACAACATGCTCCTTGAACACTTAATACTGTCATGTACACTTCCTAAGAACAAGGATAGTTACTCATGTAACTGTCTTAAGTGCAGTAATGAAGTTCAAGAAATTTAACATTGGTATAAAACTTAGAGTCTAAATTCCAATCAAGGATAGTTACTCATGTAACTATCTAAAGTGCAGTGATGAAGTTCAAGAAATTTAGCATTGATTTAAAATTATAGTCTAAATTCCAATATTCATATATGTCCCAATAATGTTCTTTGGAGACTTTTCTTCTCCCTTGTTGGATCCCATCCAGAATCACATATTGCATTTAATTGTCATTGTTTCTTCAATTACTCTTTCTTCTTCTTTTTTTTTAATTCTGGGAATATATATACAACATAAACTTCCACATCTTAACACTCACAAGCATATCATTCTGTGGGATTAATCACTTCCAAACTGTTGCTATGCCTTCACCACTTTCCATTACAAAAACATTCCCACTCCCCAAACAGGAACTCTACCCCATTATGCATTAACTCTCCATTCCCCCTGCTCTGACAACCGTACTGTACTCTGTCTCTATGATCTTACATATAATTCAATATTTTTCTTTGTAATTACAAAGGGACTTAAATTCACCATCTTAAATCTATAAAAATCTCTTTAGCTTTCAGCTTTTATACCAACTTAACTTTAATTGTGTACCCAAATGTTGTTCCTAAAACCCTCAATCCCCCAGCTTTATGTAATTCTTGTCACAAATTACATGTTTATACATTATGAGCTTAAAACCACTGATTTATCATTACATTTTATGCATTTGCCTTCTAGATCCTGTAGGAAGTAAAAAGTGGGGTTATAATACAATATAGAATAGTAAAGGCAGTTATATATTTACCCATGACATTACCTTTAGTGGACAAATTTGCATTTTCATGTGTCTTTGAACTATTGTCTATTGTCTTTTCCTTTTAAGCTGCAGAACTCTCTTTAGATCTCTCTTAGGACTGGTCTAGTGGTGACAAGCTTCCTCAGCTTTTGTTTATCTGGTCATGTTTTAATCTTTCCCTTATTCTTGAAAGGCAGTCTCAGTAGATATAATATTCTTGATTGGAAATTTTTTGTGTTTTCAGCTCCTTAAAATGTTATCCCAGAGGAGAAGATGGTGGTATAGGGAATTCTAGGATTCAGACCATCCTCAAGGTTGTCTAGCAAATAGCCATTAACTGCCTGAAACAACTGTTTGTAGGGGCTCTGGAGACCAGACTCACATCATACACCAGCCATGAATTAGTGGAAGAATGAGACTGATAAATTTAGTGAAGAGCTGTAAGCAAATCCTTCCACAGTGTGGAGGCTGGTGACCATCTCCCATGGGCATGCAGGCTGTCTCAGGAGTCACTTTGTGGAGGGAAATAGAACAATCTCTCCTTGGATCAGGAAAAGGGCATTCAGCCAGGCAGCAGTTGTGGCTTTTGATTAATGAATACAGATTGTTGTATACCAGCTCCAAGCACAGATACATTTACAATGCACCCAAGAAAGAACCCAGAGCATTCTGTCTCAGCCCACCCCCAGCAGCAGAGGAAGCAGGATGGATGGAAAGTCACAGTGGCTTCAGGGAAGTGGTTGACCTCAATTTTCTGAAAGATAGCTCTGCCTCAAGAAAAGGGGCATACAGAGGCAAGCACTGACTCTGGCCCTTGATTGGAGACCCCAGGCTTCTGGACTCCAGCTCTGAGAACAGCTACATTTATTTAAGCAGCCCATTAAAGAAAACAGTTGGTAGTCTACACAGGTAGGGGTGGAAGCAGGGTTGACTGAGAAGCACAGTAACCCCTCAGACTGTGGAGACAGTTCACTGAAGGGCAGCTCTTCCCCACGAAGAGGGGAACCATGGCCCAGCACAAGCCATGGCTGTTATTTTGAGAATTGAGGCCCCAGGAGATGGAAAAATACCAAGTTTCAAATACCTCTATCTCAAATGGCCCCCAGCAGGGAGGAATTCACTGAGAATTAAAGGCAAAGTACCACTTTAGATATGTGGGGAGTGAGCAGCTAGCTGAAGAATGGGAAGGTGGAAAAGCACAGAATTGGGAGACTTCACAGAAAGATTGGTGCCCTGCTGGATCTTTTCTCAAGGGAAACATGGCACTTATCTACATCCCCTTCCTGAGTACTAGTCCTGTCTTCTCTGGGGAAAACTGACTTGAATAAGTACTCTCTGGAGGAACCAACTTCAGAATCAGCCCCCCCCCCCAGTAAAAGTTGCTAGAGATAATAAAAGGAGCAGTAAAAATATACGAGGCAAATCAAAAGAAAGAGGACAGATCAACATTCCCTGAGGAGGAGGGAAAACTGTTTCCTGAGGGGAGGTGAAACAACTGCACAAATAGGGAAATCTAAAAAATCATTCCATATACTCAGATAAAGAATCAGATAAATAAGTGCTGAAAAAATTCTGATCAGTTAAATACAAGCTATGTTAGAGATCTTGAATAAGTTGAAACAAATGTCTAAGAAGAGTTAATAGCACAAAGCCAATCAGCAAGTAAACCCTAGGCAAGAGAGAGAAAATTACCTCCAGAATAAACTAACCAGGAAAATCAGATGCCAAGACAACAGCAAAAAATCACATCATACTAATAAATGTGAAAATATGTCCCAGTCAAAGGAGCAAACTAAAACTTCAGATAAGATACAGGAGCTGAAACAACTAATTGAGGATAGTCAAACACATCTTCTATATGAATTCAGTGAGGTGAAGGAAAATAAGACAAAAGAGATGAAGGATATAAAGAAGACAATGGGTAAGCACAAAAAGAACTCAGAAGCATAAAAAATACAACAGTACTTATTGGAATGAAAGATACAATAGAAGAGATAAAATACAATAGAGACACACAACAGCAGATTTGAAGAGACAGAAGAAAGAATTAGTAAACTAGAAAACTTATAAAAGAAGAACAGATAGAGAAAAAAATGGAAAAATTTGACCAGGATTTTAGGGAATTGAATGACAGCATGAAGTGCACAAATATATGTGTCATGCTGGTCCCAGAAGGAGAAGAGAGGGGAAAGGGGCAGAAAGAATAATTGAGGAAATAATAGCCTAAAAATTACCAACTATTATGAAAGACATCAAATTATAGGTCCAAGCAGTGTAATGTACCCCAAACAGAATAGATCCAAATAGACCTTCTTCAAGACACTCAATAATCAGATTATCAAATGCCAAATACAAAGAGAGAATTCTGAGATCAGCAAGAGAAAAGCAATCTATCACATACAAGGGATGCTCAATAAGATTTAATGTGGATGTCTCAGCAGAAACCATGGAGGTGAGAAGTCAGTGGTATGATATATTTAAGGTACTGAAAGAGAAAAAAAGTGCCAATGAAGAATTCTATATCTAGCTAAACTTTCCTTCAAAATGATGGAGAGTTTATAATATTTATGGATAAACAGACATTGAGAGAGCTCATGAACAGGAGACTTGCTCGACAAGAAATACTAAAGGAATTGCTCAGGCTGAAAAAAAACTGAAGAAAGATGTCTCATGGAGAGTGTATGTCAAACAGTAGGTCATTTAAGAAAAATATCAGTAAATACCTTGAAGCAAGTGAAAATGAGAGCACAACATATTAAACTTATGGAATGTAGCAAAGGCAGAGATGAGAAGGAAATTTATTCCCGTAAATTCCTATATTAAAAAAGGAAAAAAGCTAAAATTGAAGACTTAATAGCAAACCTAGAAGGAACTAGAAAAGAAGAACAAACTAACCTCAAAGTGAACAGAAGGAAAGAAATAATGAAGATTAGAGCAGAAATAAAAGAAATTGAGAACAACAAAACAATAAAAAAAAATCAACAAAACCAGAAGTTGATTCTTTGAGAAAACAATAAAATTGATGGACCCTTAGCTAGACTGACAAGAATAAAGGAGGGAGGAAGAAAATAAATAAAATAAAATCAGAAATGGAACTGTATACCAACAAATCAGACAACCTAGATGAAATGGACAACTTCCTAGAAATACTCAAACAACTTACACTGACTCTACAAGAAATAGGAGACCTTAAAAGACCAATCACAACTAAAGTTATTGAATCAGTCATCAAAAACCTCCCTAGAGGGGGTGACATCATCAATGTGGCAATGTAAACAGCTGCTGAAAATTACTCCCCAGATGTTCAGAAAGAGGGGGATAGCCCTGACTTATTCAGAACTCTGGAGGAAGGTATTGACAGGAGAAGGACTCTAGAGATGTGGAATTGAAGAAGAAGAGTGATATCACATAGGAGAGCCTGTTCTGTGCTGGCAGGTCCTCTAACCTCTCCATCACTTGGTCTTTCACAGCATGGAAGGAATGTAGAACCAGCAGCTAGGATTCCTCTCATCTCCCACTAGGGACAAAGAATAAAAAATCACTCACAGCAGTGAGACAGATCCCCATAGTTTGAAGTTCAGGGGATAGTGGAGGACATTTCAGGGCACAGATCAGTGAGGAACAAAGAGTCTGAGAAAAGGTGGGTAGAGACTGTTTCTAGCCTTGGGTCTGAAAGCCTGTCCCCCACCCTTGAGGGACATAGTAGCTGGCAGTCAGATACTTGCCTGTGTGATAGATGAAAGCTCTTGCAGCTGAAGGGGCCCTTGTCACAGAGAGAGTGGAAGACACAGCCCCACATTGAGTCAGAATTTACCCAGCAAACTGAGGGCACAGGAAAACAAAAATTCAGCACTGCCCAGTGATATGGGCATGCCAGTAGGGAATTCAGCCCCACCCAACCAAACTCAGCTGGGCTCCAAGGGATAATTATACCCCCCCTGCCAGACACAACTGGGCTCTAAGAAGTAATTCAGCCCCACCAAGAAAGACTCAACTGGGCTGTGAGAGGTAATTCAGCTCCACCCAGCCAGACTCAACCAGGCTACAACAAATAATCCAGCCCCATAAAGACAGACTCAGCTGCACTCCAAGAGGTGATTCAGTCTCACCTGGTCAGACACCTCAGATCCAGAAGGTAAACACCTTCTCAGGACAAATAAGTCACTGAGTGCACCATATGCTGGGCAGACTGGGAAGTGCAAGGGAATATTAGGACTCCTCAGAACTTATCCATACCTTATCCAAGGCCCAGTGAAGCTGGTCTACAACCCCCTTCACAGTAAATTGGCCCAGATCAAGTTGAGAAATATGGATGACCCAAGTTAAACAGTTCTCTAAATCAAACCAAGGGCTTGCTAGCCACTGAAAAACAGCACACCATTCAGTGCCAGCAGAATTGTTTTTCCCACACACAGAGAAAGTGCTGTGGTGCCCAGTACCTACTGCCCAGAGGCAGGCTGTTGTGAGCACCTGGTTATAGGGGTAGACTGAGGGGCAGAGCTAATCTGACAACTGGCTGGCAGAGAGAGAGAGATGCAGGGCAACAACCAGAATAACAAGAGCTGAAAAATTCTGATCACTTAAACAAAAGCTATGTTACACGTCTAGAATGAGTTGAACTGAACATAGAAAACAGATAGAGAACAAAGCCAGCCAACCAATAAACTAGACAACTTAGATAAAATGGACAATTTCCTATAAAAGCATGAACAATGAACATTGAAATAGAACCTCAACAAACCAATCACAATTAGAAAACTCAAAAGTAAAAGAGTGAAAGCAACCACTAGAATAAACTAATCAAGGAAACCTGATTACTAGACACTAATAAAAAGTACAAGTCACACTAGGAAAAACAATATATGGCCCAATCAAAGGGACAAACTAATACTTCATATGAGATACAGGAATGAAATAACTAATTAAATATAGTCAAACAAACCTGCTAAATCAATTCAAAAATCAAATTAATGAGTTGGGGGAAGATATGACAAAAGATGAAGGATAAAGAAGACAATTCAAGAACATAAGGAAGAACTTGAAAGTTTGAACAAATGGCAGGATGTATGTAAAGGAAACGTACAGTAGAAGAGACTTACAATACCAGATTTGAAGAGGCAGAAAGAAGTATTAGTAAACTAGAGGACAGGACACCTGAAATCCTATGCACAAAGAAACAGGGAAAAGTATGAAAAAACATGAGCAGTGTCTCAGTGAATTGAATGACAACATGAAGTGCATGATTATATGTGTCATGGGTGTTCCAGAAAGAGAAGAGAAGGGAAAGGGGGCAGAAAAAATAATGGAGGAAATAATCACTGCAAATAGCTTATCACTTGTGAAAGACATAAAATTACATATCCAAGAAGCACAGCACACCCCAAACAGAATAGACCTGAATAGACCTATTCCAATACACATACTAATCAGATTGTCAGATGTCAAAAACAGAGAGAGAATTCTGAAAGCAGCAAGAGAAAAACTAGCCATCACATACAACAAACTTGATAAGACTATGTGTGATTCTCAGGAGAAACCATAGAGGTGAGAAAGCAATGATATGATATATTTAAGACACTGAACAAGAAAAACTGCCAACCAAGACTTTTATGTCTGGCAAAACTGTCCTTCAAAAGTGAAGTAGAGTCTAAAATATTTTCAGGAATATAGTCTCTGAGAGATTTTGTGAACAAGAGACATGCTTTACAATAAATACTAAAGAGAGTGCTACAGGCTGATAGGAAAAACGAGAGAGAGGTTTGGGTAATAATAAATGAAGATTATCAAGAAGGGTAAAAGGAAAGGGAGGAAAAAAGTAAGATATGACATATAAAATCCAAAATTGTAGAAGAAATACTGCCTTTACAGTAATAACAGTAAATGTTAATGGATTTAAATCCACAATAAAAAGGCAAAAATGTCAAAATGGATTTAAAAACAGGACCCATCTGTATACTGCCTCTCTGAGACTCACTTTAGGCACAAGGACAATAATAGGTTGAAAGTGAAAGTTTGGAACAAGGTATTACAATATTTCATGCAAACAATAACCAGAAAAGTGCAGGGTAGCTATACTAATATCAGACAAATTAGACTTCATATGGAAAACAATTAAAAGAGACAAGGAAACTATGGATTAAAAAAGGACAATTCATAAACACAATAAATCAATCAAAAAGTAGGTGCTGAGCCAAAGCTTCCCTAAATACATGAGCACACACTGACAACACTGAAGGGAGATGTAACTCATCTACCGCATCGTTGGAGACTTCAATACTGGTCTCATCAATGTATAGAACATTTGGACAGAGAAGCACTAAAACGAGATGTTGAATAGTATGATAAATGAACTAGACTTATATATTTATAGAACACCACAATCCACTACAAGCAGGATACATATTTTTGCAATGTACTCATGGAACATTCTCCATGATAGGCAACATTTGGGTCACAAAGCAGCTCTCAATAAATTTAAAAAAGATTGAAATTGTACAAAACACTTTCTCAGATCATAATGAATGAGCTGGAAATCAATCAATACGTGGAAGGCCAGAAAATTCAGAAATATATGAAGCTGACAAACACACTCTTAAATCACCAGTAGGTCAAGGAAGAAATTACAAGAGAAATTATTAAATATCTCAGGCAAATGACATAGAAAACACATATCAAAACTATGGGATGCAGCAAAGGTGGTGCTGACAGGGAAATTTATTGCTTTAAATACCTATAATAAAAACAAAGAAAGAACACAAATCAAGGAATTTACAGTTCACCTGAAGAATGAGAGAAAGAACAGCAAAGCAACCCCAAAACAAAGAGATGGAAAGAAATAACAAAATTAGAGCAGAAATAAATGAAATTGAGAACAGGAAAAGTATAGAAAGAAGCAACAAAACTAGAAGCTGGTTCTTTGATAAAAAAAAATCAATGGACCCTTAGCTAGGCTGATAAAAAAAGAACAAGAATGCAATAAATATCAGAAATGGGAAAGGGGACATAACAAGAGACCCAGTGGAAATAATGGTGATAATGGGAGGATACTATGAGCAGGTATATTTAATAAACTAGACAACTTAGATAAAAGGACAACTTCTTATAAAGAATGAACAAAATTGACCTGAAAAGAAACAGAAGACCTCAACAAACCAATCATAAGTAAACAGATTGAGTCAGTCATCAAAAAGCTCCCAAAGCTCTATAAAGGTGATTGCCATGCTGCACCACCCTAGTGGTCTGGTTCTCCACCTTTTCCTTCTTATTGTGCTGATTTCACCTTGCTCTTGTCAGCCTCTGGCCCAGTCTCCTTGAGACGAAACACCATGCCTTCAATTAAGCTGCAGAGTTCTGATGGAAATATCTGAGGTTGATGTGGAAATTGCCAAACAATCTGTGACTATAAAGACCATGTTAGAAGATTTGAGAATGGATGATGAAGGAGATCATGACCCAGTTCCTCTATCAAATGTTAATGCAGCCATATTAAAAAAGGTCATTCAGTGGTGCACCCACCACAAAGATGACCCTCCTCCTCCTAAGGATGATGAGAACAAAGAAAAGCAAATAGATGATATCCCTGATGGGACCAAGAATTCCTGAAAGTTGACCAGGGAACACTTTGAACTTATTCTGGCTGCAAACTACTTAGACATCAAGGGTTTGCTTGATGTTACATGCAAGACTGTTGCCAATATGATCAAGGGGAAAATTGAGGAGATTCACAAGACCTTCAATATCAAAAATACTTTACTGAAAGGAGGAAGCCCAGGTATGCAAGGAGAACCAGTGGTGTGAAGAGAAGTGAAGCATTGTTCCTGACACTGTAACACTGTAAGTATTGTTCCAAATATAGTTGCACTGCTCTATTATAATTGTTACTATTAGACAAGCAGTAGACAAATGCAGCAAGAAATTAATTGTATTAGCAGAATATTGTCCTCATTGCATGTGTAGTTTGGGCAAGATTCCAAACCTATGGCTAAGTTTCTTCTAATATGATCAAAAAATTTCTTTTTTTTTGCTCTGAATAAAACTGAACTGTTGGGTTCTCTATAAAACGTGGCATTTGGGGCTTTCTCTCTTCTCTTTTTGTAATTTCTGCCTAGTTTACTGTTCAGTTAACTTCAGTTTATTGACCTTTTAAAAGTTGGCATTGTAATGAAAACAACTTGGAAAAAGTTTTCTGAAATAGAATTAACAAAGTATTACCTTTATTCATGAGTTGAGAACTGGAAAAAAGTTATTTAAGGTAAATGTTCTGAGTGGGATTATTAGAATGGCTTCCAGCTCCCTAGAGTCAAGGAGTATTGCCAGCATTGATTATACTGTAAAGGGGACTCCCTTAATTGGATCTGAGGACTTGTGTTTGTATTTTTAATCCTCCAGTTTTGACTGTGTTGGCTAGAAATTCAGTTACTAACCAGTTTGTATTTTGGGGGAGAAATGCAACTAGGCAGTTTGCAGTTTTTCAATTGAAAAGACAACCCATGTGGTATGTCATTGTTTTATAAACATTATTCCCATATGGAGAAAACTATTCACACTACATGCATGAAAAAATAATTTAACCTTTAACATAAAATGTGTGGCAAACCTGGAAAGCATCCATCACATATGCAAAATACTTTAAATAAAAAGTAAGTTACATTAAAAAAGCTCCCAAAAAGGAAAAGTCCACCACCAGATGGCTTCACATGTGAATTTTACCAAACATCCAGAAAAAAATTAGTACCAATCGTGCTCAAATTCCCCCAAAAAAAATTGAAGAGGAGGGAGGCTGCCTAACTTATTCTATGAAGCAGACATCGCCCTAATTCCAATGCTAGATAAAGATACTACAAGATAAGGAAATTATAGGCCAATCACTTTAATGAATGCAGATGCAAAAATCTTCAAAAAAATTCTCACAAATGAATCCAGGAGCACATGACCAAGTGGGATTTATTCTAGTTATTCAAGGTTGGTTCAACACAAGAAAATCAATTAATGTAATACACCACATAAATAAATCATAGCAGAAAAAACACATGATCATCTTGATTGATGCAGAAAAGACATTTGACAAAATTCCACATCCTTTCTTGATAAAAGCACTTAAAAGGAGAGGAATAGAAGGGACCTTCCTCAATATGATAAAGGCAATTTATGAAAACCTACAGCTAACATCAAACTCAATGAGTAAAGACTGAGAGCTTTCCCTCTAAGATCAGAAACAAGACAAGGATGCCCACTGTAAATTGTTATTCAACATTGCTGGAGTCCTAGCTAGAGCAATTAGGTAAGAAAAGGAAATAAAAGGAATACAAATTGGAAAGGAAGAAATAAAACTTTCATTCTTTGCAGATGATATGATCCTATATGTAGAAAATCCTGAAAAATCTACAGCAAAACTACTAGAACTAATAAATGAATACAGCAATGTGGCAGTGTTCCAGGTTGCAAATGCTGCCAATAAGCAAAACCAGAAATGTATTGGCCTTTACACAGTTCAGACTTAAGGTCATAAAGTGTCCAAGGTAATGCATCGACAATTGGGTACTTTCACTGGAGGATGGCCAATGGCATCTGGAAAACCTCTGTTAGCTGAAGGCACATGGCTGGCATCTCCTTGCTCCTAGGTTTGCATTTCAAAATGGTGTTCTCCAAACGTGTGCATCAGTTCCAACAGCCATCTTCTAAATGTCTCTGTAAGCTGCAGCTACTCTCTCAGCTCCTGTGGATTCTTCAAAGTGTCCCTCTTGGCTGTAGCAAGCTGCTCTTTCTGTCTGAGCTTATATAGTGCTCTAGTAAACTAATCAAGGCCCATGCTGAATGGACAGGTCCATGCCTACTTGGAAATCATCTAATCAGAGTTATCACCTACAGTTGGGTGGGTCACATCTCCATGGAAACAGTCAAGAGAATTACAATCTAATCAACACTAATACATCTGCCCACACAGGGTTGCATCAAAGATAATGGAGTTTGGGGGACTAATACATCCAAACCGCACAGGCAGGGTACAAGATCAACACACAAAAATCAGTAGTGTTTCTATACACTAGGAAGGAGCAATCTGATGAGGAAATAAGAAAAAAATTCCATTGACAATAGCATCCAAATGAATCAATTATTTAGGAATAAATTTAAAAACCAAATCACAAGAGATTTACACAGAAAATTGCTAAAAGAAATCACAGAGATCAAAATAAATGGAATGATGTACAGTGTTCATGGTTTGGAAGACTATATATAGTTAAGATATCAATTCTACCTAAATTGATTAATAGATTCAAAGACATACCAATTCAAATCCCAGCAACTTACTTAGCAAAAATAGAGAAACCAATAACAAAATTTATTTGGAAGGGCAGGGTGTCCCAAATACCAAAAATATCTTGAGAAAGACAGTTGAAGTGAGAGGTCTTACACCACCTGAGTGGTCAAAACAGCATGATAATTGCACAAAGATACATATATTGAACAATGGAATTAAATTGAGTGTTCAGAAATAGACCCTCTCATCAATGGACAATTGATTTTTGATAAGGTGGTTAAGCCAATGCAACTGGGACAGAGCAGCCTCTTCAAAAAATGGTGTTTGGAGAACTGGATAGCCATATCCAAAACAATGAAAGAGGACTCTTATCTCACACCTTATAAAAAATGAATGTGAAATTGATCAAAAACATAAATATCAGAGCTAGGACAATAACACTTTTAGGAGAAAATGTAGGGAGATACCTTAAAGATCTTGTGATAGGAGGTGATTTCATACAGCTTACACTGAAAATGTGAGACATGAAAGAAGAAATAGATAAATGTGATCTCCTCAAAATCAAACACTTTAGTGCATCAAAGGACTTTCTGAGAAAAGGAAAAAAAAAACAGCCTATGCTGGGAGACAATATTTGGAAACCACATATCAGATAAGGCTTTAATATCCAGAATATATAAAGAGAACCTACAACATAGCAACAAAAAGACAAACCACCCAATTAATAAATGGGCAAAACACATGGGCAGACACTTTTCTGAAGAGGAAATACAAATGGCTCAAAAACACGTGAGGAGATGTTCAACTTCACTGGATATTAGGGAAATGCAAATCAAAAGCACAATGAGATATCTCACACCTACCAGACTGGCCATTATCAAAAAGTCAAAAAATTACAAGTGCTGAAGAGGATGTGGAGGAAGTTGATGAGACTGTAGAGTGGTGCAACCACTCTGGGAGATAGTGTGGCATTTCCTCTGGAAACTAAGCATAGAATTGCCTTATGATTCCACAATCCCATTATTAGGTATATATTTGGAGGAACCGAAGGCAAGGACACAAACAGACATTTGCACACCAATATTTATAGCGACATTATTCATGATTGCCAAGAGATGGAAACAGCCAAAGTGTTCATCAATGGATAAGTGGATAAACAAACTGTGGTATATACATATGATGGAATATTATGCAGATGTAAGACAGGATAAAGTTACAAAGCATGTAGAGTGTGGATAGACCTTGAGGACATTATGTTGAGTGAAATTAGCAAGAAACCAGAGAAGTACTGTATGGTCTCACTAATATGAACCAATATTAATGAGAACAGTTTGAGAGTTAATGTTGAGAACAAGGGTTATCAGGAGGTAGAGTAGATCAGGCATTTGATGCTGAAGGAGTATAAAATATACAGCATCATAGATCCAGAAACAGATAGCATGATACAGTGTGATACTAGCACAACATTGTAAGTACCCTGAACAAAGATGAGTGTGAGGAAGGTTGAAAGAGGAAGGCTAGGGGCATGTAGGACACAAGAAGGAAAGATAGAAGATAAAGACTGGATCTGTATAACTTAGTGGAACCTAGAATGGTCCTGGTTATGATTAAGCATGCAAATATAAGAATGTCTTTACATGAGGGATAACAAATGAATGTCAACTTTGCAAGGTGTTGAGAATGGGATGGTATTCATGGAAAAATACAGTCAATGAAAACTGGAGACTATAGTTAACAGTAACACTGTAATATGATTTCATTGAATGTACCAAATGTAAATGTCTGTAAGAGGGGGATATAAAGGAGGTATATGGGATTTTTGGTGGTGGTGGTGTTGTCTGAACATTTCAATGTATTTTATTTTTTCTTTACTTGTTATTTGTCATTTTTTTCTTTGCTTTTTTCTTTTTATCCTCTTCCTCTTTTTTTGTAGAAAAATTGAAATGTCTACATATACATTATGTTGGTGAATACATACCTATGTGACTCTACCATGAACTACTTATTGTTTATTTAGGATTGAGTGTTTAAGAAATAAACAGTTGGATACAAATGCTGGAGAAAATGTAGAGAGAGTGGTGTACCTAATCACTGCTGGTGGAGAAGTATAATGGTGCAGGCCATCTGGAGGGCAGTGTGATGGTTCCAAAGGAAGCTAAGTATGGGCTGCCATATGGTCCTGCAACCCCATTATTGCATATATACTTGGAAGAATTGAGAGCAGGAACAAGAGTGGACATTTGCACACTGGTGTTTATGATGGCAGTATTCATGATTTGTAATGGATTGTGGTGGCCCTTGGGTACATTGATTGATGAATGGAATGGTGAACTCTGATGTATACATACAATGGAATATTCAGTTGCTGCAAGAAGAAATGAAATTGTGAGGCATGCAACTATGTAAATGCACCTTGAGGACAATATGTTGCATGAAATAAGCCAGAAATTAAAAGGCAGTCATTATAATTCTTCTCTAATATGGACTAACAATAATGTGCAAACTGTGAGAATTGAATCTGAGAGGATGGGTTGTCAGGGGAAGGTCTATGGTAATGGTTCCTAGACTGTAATCTCTTACAGAAGTTACCTTTATTCTTGGTTTTAATGGTTATTTCCAGATTCCATGATGCTGAGTTTCTGGTGTATAACCTGGTTGGTCCCTGGAACTTTGGGTATCTGTGTGACACCTGAGACTCAGAGCTAGAGTTCAGTACCTTTATGAATGTCAACATTATCCCATCCAGCAAATGTTAAATAAATTGAAAAAGAGTTCAGGCTTCAATTAGAGATATGAATGAAATGCCTTATTTAGGAGTGAGGTAAATCAGAAAGAAAGGGTAAAGCATGATATTGACTGTCTTTTAAAACCTACTTCTGTGTGATACCAAAGGTAGAGATTTTATTTGGTAGAAAATCTTCATTTTCTGTAGCATGCTATACAATTTAACTTGTATGGTCAGTTTATTCAAACACTGTATTTACATGGAAACTTGAGTAGGGAGTGAGTTCTGGTTTGTACAGGTTAATGTGAAGCCCTGATTCATTTGGGCAGAGGATAAAAAAGTATTTGAAAAGCCCCCTTGAGGGACTGGGGGAAAAGTGTAAATACTAAATTCACCCACCTTGGGAATTCCTTATATTCTTGCAAACTTTGGAGACTAACAATTTAGTAGGCCAAGCCCTTGACCTTTGGGCTTTCCCTTATGAACCCTGTTACTGCAAAGAGAAGCTAAGATTTCTTATAATTGTGTTAAGAGTCACCCCCAAAGAACCTCCTTTGTTGTTCAGATGTGACCACTCTCTCTAAGCCAACTCTGCTCTCCCTCCTAGGTGGGACATGACTCCCAGGGATGAGTCTTGTCCCAGCATCATGGGATTGAGAAAGCCTTTTTACCAAAAAGGAGAAGACAAATGAAACAAAGTAAATTTTCAGGGGTTAAGAGATTTCTAATGCAGTCTAAAGTTCATTCTGAAGGTTATTCCTATGCATTATTTAGATATCCTTGTTAGTTTTTAGTGTATTGGGATATCTAGAAGGGAATAACTGAAACTGTTGAACTGAAATCCAGTTGCCTTGATTCTTGAAAATGAGTGTGTCATGTTATAGCTTATACAGTGTGATTGTAAAAACCTTGCAGCTCACACTCCCTTTATCCAGTATATGAACAGATGAGTAGAAAAATAGGGACAAAAAAGTAAATTTGTAATAATGGGAGATGGGGTGATTGGGTTGTTTTGGTGTTCTTTTTTACTTTAATTTTTATTCTTATTTTTGTCATTAGTTTTTGAAGTAATGAAAATGTTCAATAATTGATAGTGATAATGAATGCTCAACTATATAATATTGTGAACATTGGTTATACACTTTGGATGGCTGCATGGTCTGTGACTTTATCTTAATAAAATTGCAAGAAAAATAAAGTGTCCCTTGAAAGAAAAGTCTAGGCCAGATTGCTTCACAGGTCACTTTACCAAGCATTCCAAGAAGAGTTAATACCTGCTTAAGCTCTTCCAAAAAATGAAGAGGATGTAAGGTTATCTTACTTATTCTAGGAAGCCAACATCAACCTGATACCAAGGCCAGACAAAGATGCTACAAGGAAAGAAAATTACATGCCAATCTCTCTAATGAATATGGATGCAAAAATTCTCAGCAAAATACTTGCAAATCCAATCCAGCAGTAATTTAAAAGAATTATACACCATGATCAAGTGGATTTCATCTGAGGTATGCAAGGGTGGTTCATCACAACAAAATCAATTAATATAATACACTATATCAATAAATCAAAGGGTAAAAATCACATGATCATCCTGATTGATTCAGAAAAAGCATTTCTCAAATTCCAACATCATTTCGTGATGAAAACACTTTGAAATGTAAGAACAGAAGGAAATTTTCTCAACTTTCTCAACTTTCTCAAGATGATAAAGTGCACATATGAAAAACCCACAGATAACATCATACTTAATTGGGAAAGACCAAAAGTTTTCCCTCTAAGATCTGGAATAAGACAAGGATGCCTACTGGTTATTCAAAATGGTGCTAGGATTCTAGCTCAAGCAATTAGGCAGGAAAAAGGAATAAAAGGCATCCAAATTGGAAGGAAAAAGATAAACTTTCACTGTCTGCATGTGTCATGATCCTATATGTAGAAAGTCCTGAAAAATCTGCAACAAAGCTACTAAAAGTAATAAACATGGTCAGCAAAGTGGTGGGATACAAGATCAATGCACAAAGTTCAGTAGGATTTCTATACACTAGTGAGGAGCAACCTGAGGAGGATATCAAGGAGAAACTTTCATTTACAACAGCAACCCAAAAAGTCAAATATCTAGGAATAAATTTAACCGAGCATGTAAAAGACCTATACAAAGTAACTACAAAGCATTTCTAAAAGAAATCAACAAAGGACAGAACACGTTCATGGATTATGGATTAGAATACTACACATAATTAAGATGTAAATACTACCCAAAAATATTTACACATTCAATGCAATACCAATCAAAATCCCAACAGCTTACTTTTCAAAAAATGAAATGCCAATAATCAAACATATTTAGGAGGGCAAAGTGCCTTGAATACCTAAAAACATCTTGAGCAAGAAAAATGAAGTTGTAGGTCTCACTCTTTCTGACTTTGAAGCATATTACAAAGCTACAGTGGTCAAAACAGCATGGTGCTTGCATAAGGATAGATACACCAACCAATGGAATTGAATTGAGGGTTCAGAAATAGACCCTCTGATATATGGCCAATTGATTTTTGACAAGGAGGCCAAGTTGACCCAATTAGGACAGAGCAGCCTATTCAACATATGGTGCTGGGAGAACTGGATATCTATTTCTAAAATAATGAAAGAGATCTCTATCTCACACCTTACAGGAAAATTAACTTAAAATGGTTCAAAGACCTAAATTAGACATAAGATCATAAAACCCTTAGAAGAAAATTTATGGAAATATCTTACAGATCTTGTGGTAGGAGAAGTTTTCCTAGATCTTATGCCCAAAGCACAATCAATGAAAGAAGAAATGAAATCTCTTTCAAATTTGAATCTCCTCAAATTTGAATATTTTTTGCATGTCAAAAGGCTTTGTCAAGAAAGTAAAAGTGCGGCCTACTTAATGGGAGAAAATATTCCGAAACCACATGTCTGATAAGGGTTTAGTATCCAGAATATATAAAGAAATCTTACAACTCAACAACAAAAAGACAAACAACCCAATTTAAAAATGGGCAGGGGGAAGAGCAGAAGCAGCTATCCCTTTACACTACTTTGCTCTAGCAACTTAATGGTGATAGTGTACTCGGGGGTGGGGGTGGGATGGGGAGGGGAACCTGATTGGCCAGATCCAGCTGAAACTGGGAGGGACAGAGTGGGCTTTCTGGAGGTGGTAAGGGTGTAGGAAGACAAAGAAGGAGGAGTAAAAGATGTGGAAAAAAGAGGAAAAAGTGAGAGGGAATAAGAGAGGGAGGAAAATAAATGACAAAAAATGTTCTCTTCCTCCCCCACTGGGCAGATTGCAAGTACAGAGGACATCAAGCAGGAGAATGGGATGGAAAGAGTTTCAGAAGGGAAAAAGGTGCCCCAAGAAGTTGTGGGGGGCACAGCAGTGGGGCTGTTTCCAGGCTCCAGCTCCTTCTCCTATTGAGTGGGTGATGCCGCAGCAGCCACCACCAGGGTGAGAGGAGAGGAAGGGGCAGTTGTGGCGCTAGATGACTTACAACTCCTTTCGGAACTTCTGGACAGGCAACTCCACGGCCGCTGCTGCCACCGCGCAGACCCCTCTAGCCTTCTCGCTGTACCACGTAGCTTGCGTGTGTGAGTCGCTGAAGCAGGGGAGCAACCTGAACCATCTGGCCCTGTTCCTGTGGTCCCTGCCCCAGAGCGACATGCTACTTGACAACAAGAGCCTGTTGAAGGCGTGGGCACTGGTGATCTTCCACCAGGGCATCTACCCAGAGCTTTACAGCATCCTCTAGAACCAGAGGTTCTGAATCAGCCAACCACCCACTGCTGCAGCAGCTCTTGTCAAGGTGCACTACACTGAGGCCTAGGGAGTCCACGGCTGGTGGACCATGGACAAGTACCCACTGGGCAGGAAATTCCTCCTGCCCTGCACCATCTCAGACTTCGAGAACACGGTTTATTGTTTCAAGGAAAAGTCGGGCAATGCACTCAAGGACCTTTACAGGCAGAATCGCTATCCTTTGCCCACCAAGAAGTGGCATGTGGCCAAGATCACCAGCCTTTTCCTCACCCAGGTCAGCAACTGGTTCAAGAGCAGCCAGCATCATGACTGTAATCCCTCTGAAACCCAGTCCAAAAGTGAGTCAGATTGCAATCCCAGCACCGATGATGAATGCAGCACAGGAAATGAGGATTTGTCTCCTCAACCACTTTCCAGGTCATCAAATGGTGTCACCAACCTCAGCCTTTCCAGTCACATGAAGCCATGATATATATGCAACAAATTGGAAATTCTAAGATGTCATTAAGTTTTTCTGGTGCTTTGTTGAATGGAATCTGAAAGTACTTCACCTGTCTTCCTTAATGGTAATTCTTTTATTCAGGGACCTATTGGAATTATACATAATGGATTAAAATGTAGGAAATACAGAGACAGTGTCATTTGAACCCATCAAAAATGGCATCAAACATTGTGAACATGGTATATATGTGACTGACCTACTGGGGTCTGCCTCCCAGGATGTGAAGGAGTTCAAAGTCCTCCAAAATTCTGCAGATGACATAGCAGCCACCACCTCATATAGCCCCAGTGCCCCTGCATCATTCCTGGGGCTGATACCCAGCACTGAAGTGAAAAGAGAAGATGTTCAAACAGTGGCTTCCCAGGACACAGGTTCTGTAGTGACTTTTACTACACAAGTGCAAATTAAGCAATATGGCATTATCCAGATGCCCAATTGCAGAGGAAACAACCAGTTTCTTAATGGGAGCATTGGATTCTCTCCACTGTAACTGCATTCTATTTCAGTGGCAGCTTCACAAAGCACTTCAGATGGGGGCACATTTACACATGAGTCCACCACAGTGCAATAAGGAAAGATTTTTTCAGCTCTCTTGCTCCCAGTGCAGTGGTACACACTGTTCCTAATTCAGGAAAGACTATAGGATCTTTTAAACAGGAAAGCTTGGAGAGGAGCCTGGTATTTTCTCTGTTGATGCCTGTCTATCAGAACACAAGAAAATGCAAACCTGTTTTCTGAAAATATCTCTGGGAGTAGTTTCATCCACTAACCTCCTTATTAATGTGTCTCCAAATCACAATTTTTCCCTGCCTCTGCCTACACTACTAAATCACACTGAGCTAAACCCTGAAATTGCTGATAGCCAGCCAATGTCTGCATCTGTGACAAGCAAATCTACTGCAACATCTGTCAGCAACATTACTATGCAACTCTTCAGAACTGCCCCCTTATTACTGTTCTAGACATAATGTCAGTCACTATGACTCAGGTATCCCTTGGGGAAATAGTTTCTACAGCTGAAAACCAGGAGGGTCACCCCTCCCCAGCAGTACACCAGGATCTTGCCAGAGAACATCATTTGGTTCAGCAATCAGTAGCTAACATAACAGAGAATTTCTTACTAAATTCTGAGAGCAAAGTAACAACCAATATAATGATGCTAGACTCCAAATCCAAGTATGTCCTAGATGGCATAATGTACAGGAGTGGGACTGCATTACTGCAAACTTTTTGTTCACATATAATGTTCTCTTTTAAATAGATGGAGATGAAAGAACAAGAAGAACTGTATCAAGTCAAAGCATATAATTTGGTTCACTTAATATAATTCTAAGATAAAAATGGACCCTGTTAAATAGTTTTTTTAAATTAAAAATGTATGCACCTAACACATCATATTACATAGAGCTACAGTGTTTGAAACAAAGCAATTCTTTTTGTTTACTTTTATTCCAGGGCATTGATGAGGTTAAGAAGCATAAAGGTAACTCCAATCTAAGGGTGTATTTTTGAAGTTATGTAGCTTAAATACACACACACACACACACACACACACACACACACACACACACACACACACACACACAATTTCTGTTTTTCAGCCTTTTCCCAAAATTCATGGTTTAAGTTTCTACACATTTCCAAATCTGATTGCTAGTAGTTCAGTGTAGCTGAGAGAGTTTGAAACTTCACTAAAAGCTTTGAAACAAACTTTGGTATGAATGTAAATATATCAGTGCTATAAGCAGGATTTGAGTAATTACACTGTATTTTATTTACACTGTGTGTTTCTCTTATAATTCAGGCTCTATGAACTGAAAAGAAAACATGATTTCTTACTATTTAATTAACTTTTTTTGTTTGAACAGGGTGTGAACATAGTTGTTTCCAACAAACATCTACATTTTGTAAGATTTTAAAAACAATAGTTTGAGGCGGGGCAAGATGGCAGACTGGTGAGCTGTAAGTTTTAGTTACTCCTCCAGGAAAGTAGCTAAAAAGCCAGGAACTGCGTGGACTGGACACCACAGAACAATCTGTCTTTGGGCATACTTCATACAACACTCATGAAAATGTCGAACTGCTGAGATCAGCGAAATCTGTAAGTTTTTGTGGCCAGGGTAACCGCGCCCCTCCCTGCCAGGCTCAGTCCCGTGGGAGGAGGGGCTGCCAGCTCCGGGAAGGAGAAGGGAGAACTGCAGTGGTAGCCCTTCACGGAAACTCATTCTACTGATTCAAACTCCAACCATAGATAGACTGAGACCAGACACCAGAGAATCTGAGAGCTGCCAGCCCAGCACAGAGGAGAAAGCCATAGAAAAAAAAAAAATAACACGAAAAACTCCAAAATAAAAGCAGAGGATTTTTGGAGTTCTGGTGGACACAGAAAGGGGAAGGGCAGAGCTCAGGCCTTGAGGCACATATGCAAATCCCGAAGAAAAGCTGATCTCTCTGCCCTGTGGACCTTTCCTTAATGGCCCTGGTTGCTTTGTCTATTAGCATTTCAATAACCCATTAGATCTCTGAGGAGGGCCCTTTTTTTTTTTTAAATCCTTTTTTCTTTTTCTAAAACAATTACTCTAAGAAGCCCAATACAGAAAGCTTCAAAGAATTGCAATTTGGGCACATCAAGTCAAGGGCAGAACTAAGAGAGCTCTGAGACAAAAGGCAATAATCCAGTGGCTGAGAAAATTCACTAAACACCACAACTTCCCAAGAAAAGGGGGGTGTCCGCTCACAGCCACCATCCTGGTGGACAGGAAACACTCCTGCCCATCGCCAGCCCCATAGCCCAGAGCTGCCCCAGACAACCCAGTTTGATGGAAGTGCTTCAAATAACAGGCACACACCACAAAACTGGGCGTGGACATTAGCCTTCCCTGCAACCTCAGCTGATTGTCCCAGAGCTGGGAAGGTGGAGCAGTGTGAATTAACAAAGCCCCATTCAGCCATCATTTCAGCAGACTGGGAACCTCCCTACACAGCCCAGCAGCCCAGAACTGCCCTGGGGGGATGGCACTCACCTGTGACACAGCACAGTCATCCCTCAACAGAGGACCCGGGGTGCACGGCCTGGAAGAGGGGCCCACTTGCAAGTCTCAGGAGCCATAGGCCAATACCAAAGACTTGTGGGTCAGTGGCAGAGACAAACTGTGGCAGGACTGAACTGAAGGATTAGACTATTGCAGCAGCTTTAAAACTCTAGGATCATCAGGGAGATTTGATTGTTAGGGCCACCCCCCCTCCCCGACTGCCCAGAAACACGCCCCACATACAGGGCAGGCAACACCAACTACACACGCAAGCTTGGTACACCAATTGGGCCCCACAAGACTCACTCCCCCACTCACCAAAAAAAAAAGGCTAAGCAGGGGAGAACTGGCTTGTGGAGAACATGTGGATCGTGGACGCCACCTGCTGGTTAGTTAGAGAAAGTGTACTCCACGAAGCTGTAGATATGATAAATTAGAGATAAGGACTTCAATAGGTCTACAAACCCTAAAAGAACCCTATCAAGTTCAGCAAATGCCACGAGGCCAAAAACAACAGAAAATTATAAAGCATATGAAAAAACCAGATGATATGGATAACCGAAGCCCAAGCACCCAAATCAAAAGACCAGAAGAGACACAGCACCTAGAGCAGCTACTCAAAGAACTAAAGATGAACAATGAGACCATAGTACAGGATATGAAGGAAATCAAGAAGACTCTAGAAGAGCATAAAGAAGACATTGCAAGACTAAATAAAAAAATGGATGATATTATGGAAATTAAAGGAACTGTTGACCAAATTAAAAAGATTCTGGACACTCATAGTACAAGACTAGAGGAAGTTGAACAACGAATCAGTGACCTGGAAGATGACAGAATGGAAAATGAAAGCATAAAAGAAAGAATGAGGAAAAAAATTGAAAAAATTGAAATGGACCTCAGGGATATGACAGATAATATGAAACGTCCAAATATAAGACTCATTAGTGTCCCAGAAGGGGAAGAAAAGGGTAAAGGTCTAGGAAGAGTATTCAAAGAAATTGTTGGGGAAAACTTCCCAAATCTTCAAAACAACATAAATACACAAATCATAAATGCTCAGCGAACTCCAAATAGAATAAATCCAAATAAACCCACTCCGAGACATATACTGATCACACTGTCAAACACAGAAGAGAAGGAGCAAGTTCTGAAAGCAGCAAGAGAAAAGCAATTCACCACATACAAAGGAAACACCCTAAGACTAAGTAGTGACTACTCAGCAGCCACCATGGAGGCAAGAAGGCAGTGGCACGATATATTTAAAATTCTGAGTGAGAGGAATTTCCGGCCAAGAATACTTTATCCAGCAAAGCTCTCCTTCAAATTTGAGGGAGAGCTTAAATTTTTCACAGACAAACAAATGCTGAGAGAATTTGCTAAAAAGAGACCTGCCCTACTGGAGATACTAAAGGGAGCCCTACAGACAGAGAAACAAAGACAGGACAGAGAGACTTGGAGAAAGGTTCAGTACTAAAGAGATTCAGTATGGGTACAATAAAGGATATTAATAGAGAGAGGGAAAAATATGGCAAACATAAACCACAGGATAATATGGCTGATTCAAGAAACACCTTCACGGTTTTAACATTGAATGTAAATGGATTAAACTCCCCAATTAAAAGATATAGATTCACAGAATGGATCAAAAAAAATGAACCATCAATATGTTGCATACAAGAGACTCATCTTAGACACAGGGACACAAAGAAACTGAAAGTGAAAGGATGGAAAAAAGTATTTCATGCAAGCCACAGCCAAAAGAAAGCAGGTGTAGCAATATTAATCTCAGATAAAATAGACTTCAAATGCAGGGACGTTTTGAGAGACAAAGAAGGCCACTACATACTAATAAAAGGGGCAATTCAGCAAGAAGAAATAACAATCATAAATGTCTATGCACCCAATCAAGGTGCCACAAAATACATGAGAGAAACACTGGAAAAACTAAAGGAAGCAATTGATGTTTCCACAATAATTGTGGGAGACTTCAACACATCACTCTCTCCTATAGATAGATCAACCAGACAGAAGACCAATAAGGAAATTGAAAACCTAAACAATTTGATAAATGAATTAGATTTAACAGACATATACAGGACATTACATCCCAAATCACCAGGATACACATACTTTTCTAGTGCTCACGGAACTTTCTGCAGAATAGATCATATGCTGGGACATAAAAGAAGCCTCAATAAATTTAAAAAGATTGAAAATATTCAAAGCACATTCTCTGACCACAATGGAATACAATTAGACGTCAATAACCATCAGAGACTTAGAAAATTCACAAATACCTGGAGGTTAAACAACACACTCCTAAACAATCAGTGGGTTAAAGAAGAAATAGCAAGGGAAATTGCTAAATATATAGAGACGAACGAAAATGAGAACACAACATACCAAAACCTATGGGATGCAGCAAAAGCAGTGCTAAGGGGGAAATTTATAGCACTAAACGCATATATTAAAAAAGAAGAAAGAGCCAAAATCAAAGAACTAATGGATCAACTGAAGAAGCTAGAAAATGAACAGCAAACCAATCCTAAACCAAGTAGAAGAAAAGAAATAACAAGGATTAAAGCAGAAATAAATGACATAGAGAACAAAAAAACAATAGAGAGGATAAATATCACCAAAAGTTGGTTCTTTGAGAAGATCAACAAGATTGACAAGCCCCTAGCTAGACTGACAAAATCAAAAAGAGAGAAGACCCATATCAAGAAAATAATGAATGAAAAAGGTGATGTAACTGCAGATCCTGAAGAAATTAAAAAAATTATAAGAGGATATTATGAACAACTGTATGGCAACAAACTGGATAATGTAGAAGAAATGGACAATTTCCTGGAAACATATGAGCAACCTAGACTGACCAGAGAAGAAATAGAAGACCTCAACCATCCCATCACAAACAAAGAGAGCCAATCAGTCATCAAAAATCTTCCCACAAATAAATGCCCAGGGCCAGATGGCTTCACAGGGGAATTCTACCAAACTTTCCAGAAAGAACTGACACCAATCTTACTCAAACTCTTTCAAAACATTGAAAAAAATGGAACACTACCTAACTCATTTTATGAAGCTAACATCAATCTAATACCAAAACCAGGCAAAGATGCTACAAAAAAGGAAAACTACCAGCCAATCTCCCTAATGAATATAGATGCAAAAATCCTCAACAAAATACTTGCAAATCAAATCCAAAGACACATTAAAAAATCATAAACCATGACCAAGTGGGGTTCATTCCAGGCATGCAAGGATGGTTCAACATAAGAAAAACAATCAATGTATTACAACACATTCACAAGTCAAAAGGGAAAAATCAATTGATCATCTCAATAGATGCTGAAAAAGCATTTGACAAAATCCAACATCCCTTTTTCATAAAAACACTTCAAAAGTTAGGAATTGAAGGAAACTTCCTCAACATGATAAAGAGCATATATGAAAAACCCACAGCCAGCATAGTACTCAATGGTGAGAGACTGAAAGCCTTCCCTCTAAGGTCAGGAACAAGACAAGGATGCCCGCTGTCACCACTGTTATTCAACATTGTGCTGGAAGTGCTAGCCAGGGCAATCCGGCAAGACAAAGAAATAAAAGGCATCCAGATTGGAAAAGAAGAAGTAAAACTGTCATTGTTTGCAGATGATATGATCTTATATCTAGAAAACCCTGAGAAATCAACGATACACCTACTAGAGCTAATAAACAAATTTAGCAAAGTAGCGGGATACAAGATTAATGCACATAAGTAAGTAATGTTTCTATATGCTAGAAATGAAAATACTGAAGAGACACTCAAGAAAAAGATACCATTTTCAATAGCAACTAAAAAAATCAAGTACCTAGGAATAAACTTAACCAAAGATGTAAAAGACCTATACAAAGAAAACTACATAACTCTACTAAAAGAAATAGAAGGGGACCTTAAAAGATGGAAAAATATTCCATGTTCATGGATAGGAAGGCTAAATGTCATTAAGATGTCAATTCTACCCAAACTCATCTACAGATTCAATGCAATCCCAATCAAAATTTCAACAACCTACTTTGCAGACTTGGAAAAGCTAGTTATCAAATTTATTTGGAAAGGGAAGATGCCTCGAATTGCTAAAGACACTCTAAAAAAGAAAAACGAAGTGGGAGGACTTATACTCTCTGACTTTGAAGCTTATTATAAAGCCACAGTTGCCAAAACAGCATGGTACTGGCACAAAGATAGACATATAGATCAATGGAATCGAATTGAGAATTCAGAGATAGACCCTCAGATCTATGGCTGACTGATCTTTGATAAGGCCCCCAAAGTCACTGAACTGAGCCATAATGGTCTTTTCAACAAATGGGGCTGGGAGAGTTGGATATCCATATCCAAAAGAATGAAAGAGGACTCCTACCTCACCCCTACACAAAAATTAACTCAAAATGGACCAAAGATCTCAATATAAAAGAAAGTACCATAAAACTCCTAGAAGATAATGTAGGAAAACATCTTCAAGACCTTGTATTAGGCGGCCACTTCCTATACTTTACACCCAAAGCACAAGCAACAAAAGAGAAAATAGATAAATGGGAACTCCTCAAGCTTAGAAGTTTCTGTACCTCAAAGGAATTTCTCAAAAAGGTAAAGAGGCAGCCAACTCAATGGGAAAAAATTTTTGAAAACCATGTATCTGACAAAAGACTGATATCTTGCATATACAAAGAAATCCTACAACTCAATGACAATAGTACAGACAGCCCAATTATAAAATGGGCAAAAGATATGAAAAGACAGTTCTCTGAAGAGGAAATACAAATGGCCAAGAAACACATGAAAAAATGTTCAGCTTCACTAGCTATTAGAGAGATGCAAATTAAGACCACAATGTGATACCATCTAACACCGGTTAGAATGGCTGCCATTAAACAAACAGGAAACTACAAATGCTGGAGGGGATGTGAAGAAATTGGAACTCTTATTCACTGTTGGTGGGACTGTATAATGGTTCAGCCACTCTGGAAGTCAGTCTGGCAGCTCCTTAGAAAACTAGATATAGAGTTACCATTCGATCCAGCGATTGCACTTCTCGGTATATACCCGGAAGATCGGAAAGCAGTGACACGAACAGATATCTGCACGCCAATGTTCATAGCAGCATTATTCACAATTGCCAAGAGATGGAAACAACCCAAATGTCCTTCAACAGATGAGTGGATAAATACAATGTGGTATATACACACGATGGAATACTACGCGGCAGTAAGAAGAAACGATCTGGTGAAACATATGACAACATGGATGAACCTTGAAGACATAATGCTGAGCGAAATAAGCCAGGCACAAAAAGAGAAATATTATATGCTACCACTAATGTGAACTTTGAAAAATGTAAAACAAATGGTTTATAATGTAGAATGTAGGGGAACTAGCAGTAGAGAGCAATTAAGGAAGGAGGAACAATAATCCAAGAAGAACAGATAAGCTAACATTCTGGGGATGCCCAGAAATGACTATGGTCTGTTAATTTCTGATGGATATAGTAGGAACAAGTTCCCAGAAATGTTGCTATATTATGTAACTTTCTTGGGGTAAAGTAGGAACATGTTGGAAGTTAAGCAGTTATCTTAGGTTAGTTGTCTTTTTCTTACCCACTTGTTATGGTCTCTTTGAAATGTTCTTTTATTGTATGTTTGTTTTCTTTTTAACTTTTTTTCATACAGTTGATTTAAAAAAGAAGGGAAAGTTAAAAAAAAAAAAAAGAAAAACAAGGAAAAAAAAAAAAGATGTAGTGCCCCCTTGAGGAGCCTGTGGAGAATCCAGGGGTATTCGCCCACCCCACCTCCATGGTTGCTAACATGACCACAGACATATGGGACTGGTGGTTTGATGGGTTGAGCCCTCTACCATAAGTTTTACCCTTGGGAAGACGGTTGCTGCAAAGGAGAGGCTAGGCCTCCCTATATTTGTGCCTAAGAGTCTCCTCCTGAATGCCTCTTTGTTGCTCAGATGTGGCCCTCTCTCTCTGGCTAAGCCAACTTGAAAGGTGAAATCACTGCCCTTCCCCCTACGTGGGATCAGACACCCAGGGGAGTGAATCTCCCTGGCAACGTGGAATATGACTCCCGGGGAGGAATGTAGACCTGGCATCGTGGGACGGAGAACATCTTCTTGACCAAAAGGGGGATGTGAAAGGAAATGAAATAAGCTTCAGTGGCAGAGAGATTCCTAAACGAGCTGAGAGATCACTCTGGTGGGCACTCTTACGCACACTTTAGACAACCCGTTTTAGGTTCTAAAGAATTGGGGTAGCTGGTGGTGGATACCTGAAACTATCAAACTACAACCCAGAACCCATGAATCTCGAAGACAGTTGTATAAAAATGTAGCTTATGAGGGGTGACAATGGGATTGGGAAAGCCATAAGGACGAAACTTCACTTTGTCTAGTTTATGGATGGATGTGTAGAAATGTAGGGGAAGGAAAGAAACAGACAAAGGTACCCAGTGTTCTTTTTGCTTCAATTGCTCTTTTTCACTCTAATTATTATTCTTGTTATTTTTGTGTGTGTGCTAATGAAGGTGTCAGGGCTTGATTTAGGTGATGAATGTACAACTATGTAATGGTACTGTAAACAATCGAAAGTACAATTTGTTTTGTATGACTGCGTGGTATGTGAATATATCTCAATAAAATGATGATTAAAAAAAATAAATAAATAAAAGCAATAGTTTGATCAGGAGTCTATTAAGATCCATATTAATAATACCATAGCAGGAAACCAAAATTCCAATATTGGAATTTTTGGTATTTTTTTCACATACTTATTCTTTATTTAGCAGCTCTGATTTATCTAAATATGTTTTCTATAGAATTCTATGTGCCTTTTTACATTGTGTCCTTTTTATTATTCTTACTAAAGTACAAAAGTGTCAACAAAAGCACTGATATTTCTTTTCTTCCAGCAGGGTTAATTTCGCCACAGAATTACTTTAAATCTAAAGAACTTAAATTCCACTAATGTTTATGATGTAAAGAGATGAACAACTAATCATTGTTGTTTCATTACAATAAAAATAGCACCAATTAAATTATAGGCTACCAAATAAAATCAATCCTGTAGGTTATCAAACAACCATTTTTTGACTGCAGAAAGAATAAATAAATTCTATTGAGCAAAAATCTTTCCTGTTGAAACTTCTAAGTGTTCTAAAGGTTTTGAATCAGTTTTTACATTATGATACATGACTGTTGTTTGCACTAAATTATGTCTTTAAAAGTAAATCATTTGGGTTTCTATAAGAAGCTTGCTTGATAATGTTGCAAGCTGTGGTTATAGATTTTATCAGGACTCTAAAACAAGATGTAATAATGCAAATACATATGTGCAGTGAATAAAGTTACTCTCTGGTCCCCAGAAAGCCAGAAAAGTGAGAAAATTATCTCTTCAGATATTGTTTAAAGTTGTTGAACATAAAAATGTTACCATACCTTCTTTTCCTTAATATAAGAATAGGGGGTCTACACTAGATCTCTACATGCCCATCAGCCAAGCATGTTGAATAACAATGTGGCAGAGTGGTGAGGTGCAGAATTTTGTCTCTCCCCTACAGCAGCTGGCAATTACCCAAGAACTATACGAAACAGTGTTTTCGGGGTCTCCAGTAAACAGTCACACATTGGATGCAAGTTTGGAACTGGAGGAAAAGCTGAGAATGCAGTGAACATTGTAAGTTCCCCAGACAAGGGATCTGGTGCCCCTCCCCACCCAGACCTCACAGACTGTCTTGCTGCTGGCTCCCTGAAAGGGGGAAAAAAAAAAGAAACTACAACCTGCTCAGGGCAAGAAGAGGGGCTCAACCTAGCCTCAACTGCAGAATTAATTAACAAATTAATTAACTAATTTTTGGAGCTGGGGGTGGTAAAGAAGGGCTGGGCTCTGAGAAGGGAGGGCACATAAAAGCAGGCACCCATTCCCAGGCCCCCAAAAAGCCATTTTTCCCCTACATTTTGTCCTTTCTGGTTTCTCACTGATTCCTTATCTTTTCGTGTTTCAGTAGACCCTGGCAGGGGTGGAATTGAAGCTGTTGGAAAGTAATTATCAGACCCAAATATCGGAGATTAAATGCTCTGTTCTGACACTGACAAAACTTCCATGCTGGGGAAAGACTTTTAAAAGTGATTCCTTTTTCTTCTTTTTCTTGTTTTTCTTTTCTATTTTTTTTAATCTAAAAGTAACATATGTGGTTATTTTCTACTGGAAAGCCCAGGTTGAGGGACTGGGATGGGCTTTTGGAGAGACAGAGTACCCACAACATCTTTGAGTTCCAGATACACTTCTGAAGGTCTCCACCCCCATCTTTATTTGGCAACTCAGGCTGACCAAGGAATCTACCTGGAGATGTACCAAAGAGAGGGAAGAAGGGAATAGTGCCCCTGAGAGACAACTGGAGTTCTGAGGATTGGGAGAGTGGAGGGAGGTCCAGCTCAACTGGCAGTCCTCCTTCTGGAAACTCAGACCCCAGGGGCTGGAATTCAGAATCCAGCTTCAGTCAGCCATGCCCCCAACAGGATCAGAGTCACTAGGAGAGCTAAAGTCTTCATACCTCCTTACACTGGTGGGGGAGCTGTGGGCTGGCAAGTGCCACCTGCTGGACAGGAGAGGAAAAGCACTGATTCTAGAGGCCTCATAGGAGGGTCTCATTCTCAGGAAATCTCCATATACTCCCAGTGAGATCTGGGCCTCACTAGACTGGGAAAATCTGACTGGGGTCAACCATATCTGAGGAGACCCTCACACGAACAGGCTACATAGAGGCAGAGCAAGAAACAGAAAAAACAAGAGATGAAAAAATCTGATCAACTAAATAGAACCTAAGTTAGAGGTCTAGAATAAGTTGAACTGAATAACAGAGGCCAGAGAACAAAGCCAACCAACAAGAAAACCCCTAGGTAAAACATAGAAAACAAGCTCCAGAACAAACTAATCAAGAAAATCAGATGCCTAGACAACTTAAGCTAACAAGCCATAACAGGAAACATGAAAACATGGACCAGCCAAAGGAACACACTAATAGTTCAACCAGGATACAGGAGTTGGGGCAATTAATGCTAAATAAATTCAGTGAAATAAAGGAAGATATAGCAAAAGAGATGAAGGATATAAACAAGACACTGGAGGACCATAAAGAAGAATTGATAAACTTGAAAAAACAAATGGCAGAACTCATGGGAATGAAGGCCACAATTGAGGAGATGAAAAACACAATGGAGGGACACAACAGTAGATTTGAAAAGGCAGAAGAAAGGATCAGTGAACTGGAAGCCAAGACATTTGAATTCATACACACAAAAGAACAGATGGTGAAAAAAATGGAAAAATATGAGCAGGGTCTCAGGGAGCTGAGTGACAACATGATATGCATAAATATACGTGTTACGGGTATCCCAGAAGGAGAAGAGAGGGGAAAAGGAGCAGAGAGAGTAATAGGAGAAATATTCACTGATAATTTTCTGACTCTTATAAGACAGAAAATTAGAGATTCAAGAAGTACAGTGTACCCCAAATAGAATAGATCCCAATAGACCTACTCTAAGACACTTACTGATCAGATTGTCCAATGTCAAAGACAAAGAGAGGATTCTGAAAGCAGCAAGAGAAAAGCAATCCATCACATAAAAGGGAAGGTCAATAAAACTATGTACAGATTTCTCCACTGAAACCATGGAGGCAAGAAGACAGTGACATGATATATTCAAGATACTGAAAGAGAAAAACTGCCAGCCAAGAATTCTACATCTGACAAAACTTTCTTTCAAAAATGAGCGAGAGAGTAAAACATTTTCAGACAAACAGACACTGTGAGAGTTTGTGAATAAGAGACCAGTACTACAAGAAATACGAAAGTGAGTGATACAGGCTGATAGGAAAAGACAGGAGAGAGAGAGCTGGAGAAGAGTGAAGAAGTGAAGATTATAAGGAAAGGTAAAAGGAGAGAGAGGAAAAAATAAGATATGACATATAAAATCCAAAAGACAAAATGGTTGAATAAAGTACTGCCCTTACAGTAATAACACTAAATGTAAATGGATTAAACTCCCCAATAAAAAGACACAGACTGGCAAAATGGATTAAAAAACAGGACCCATCTATACCATGTCTACAAGAAACTCACTGTAGACAGAAGGACAAAAATAGACTGAAAGTGAAAGGTTGGAAAAAGATATTTCATGCAAACAACAACCAGAAAAAAGTGGGAGTAGCTATATTAATATCAGACAAATTAGACTTCAAAAGTAAAACATTTAAAAGAGACAAAGAAGGACACTATATATTAATAAAAGGGTTAATTCATCAAGAAAACATAAAAATCATAAATATTTATGCACCAAACCAGAATGCCCCAAAATTCATAAGGCAAACACTGAGGTCACTGAAAGGAGAAATAGACATCTCTACAATAATCATTGGAAGATTCAGTACACTGATGTCATCAATGGATAGAACATATAGACAGGATCACTAAAGAAATGGAGATGTTAAATTGAATGGTAAATGAACTAGACTTGACAGACGTTTATAGAACACTACATCCAACAGCAGCAGGATACACTTTTTTCTCAAGTGCTAATGGAACATTCTCTTTGATAGACCACACGTTGGGTCACAAATCAAGTCTCAACAAATTTAAAAATATTGATATTATTACAAAACCCTTTCTCAGACCAGAATGGAATGAAGTTGGAAATAAATAAAAGGCAGAAGGTCACAAAATTCACAAACATATGGAGGCTAAACAACACCCTCTTAGAAAACCAGTGGATAAAGGAAGTAATTACAAGAGAAATTAGTAAATACCTCGTGGCAAATGACAATGAAAACACAACTTATCAAAACTTATGGGATGCAGCAAAGGTGGTGCTGAGAGGGAAATTCATTGCCCTAAATGCCTATATTAAAAGAGAACAGATAGGAAAAATTGACAAGTTAACTGTTCACCTGGAGGAATTAGAGAAAGAACAGCAAACTAACCCCAAAGCAACCAGAAGGGAAGAAATAACAAAGACTAGAGCAGAAATAAATGCAATTGAGAACAAAAAAAACAATAGAGAATCAACAAAACCAAAAGTTGGTTGTTTGAGAAAATCAATAAAATTGATGGACAGCTGGATAGGCTAACAAAAAAAAAAAAAAAGAGTGGATGTAAATAAATGCAATCAGAAATGGGAAAGGAAATATAACTACTGACCCTGCAGTAATTAAGGAGAGAGTGAGAAGATACTATGAGCAACTACATGCTAATAAACAAGACAACTTAGATGAAATGGACAACTTCCTAGAAAAGCATAAACCAACATTGACTCAAGAAGAAATAGATGACCTCAATAAACCAATCACAAGTAAAGAGATAGAGACATTCATTAAAAAAGCTGCCAAAAACTAAAAGCCCAGAACCAGATGGTTTCACATGTGAATTCTACCAAGCATTCAAGAAACAATTAGTACCAATCCTGCTCAAACGTTCAAAATTTTTAGAAGAGGGGAAGCTACCTAACTCATTCTATGAAGTCAACATCACCCTAATACCAAAATCAGACAAAGATACTACAAAAAAGAAAATTATAGACCAATTTCTTTAATGATTATAGATGCAAAAATCCTCAACAAAATACTCAGAAATCAAATCCAGCAACACATTAAAAGAATTATACACCACAACAAGGTGGGATTTATTCCAGGTATGCAAGGCTGGTTCAGCACAAGAAAATCAGTTAATGTAACACACCACATCAATAAATTAAAGAAGAAGAACCACATGATCATCTTGATCAATGCATAAAAGGCATTTGACAAAATTCAACATCCTTTCCTGATGAAAACACTTTGAAGGATAGGAATAGAAGGGAAATTTTTCAATATGATTAAGTCAATATATGACAAAACCACAGATAACATCATACTCAATGGGGAGAGACTGAAAGCTTCTCCTCTAAGATCAGGAACAAGACAGGGATGCCCACTATCACCTTTGTTATTCAACATTGTGATGGAAGTTCTTGCTAGAGCAATTAGACAAGAAAAAGATATAAAAGGGATTCAAATTGGAGAGGCAGAAGTAAAATTTTTTTGCAGATGACATGATTCTATATGTAGGAAATCCAGAAAAATCTACAGGAAAGCTACATGAACTAGTCAATGAATACAGCAAAGTGGCAGGCTACAAGATCAACATGCAAAAATCTGTAGTGTTCCTATATACAAGAAATGTGCAACAAGAGGAGGAAAACAAGAAAAAAATCCCATTTACAATAGCAGCCAAAAGAATCAAGTATTTAGGTATAAACTTAAGCAAGAATGCAAAAGACCTTTACACAGAAAACTATAAGAAACTGTAAAAGAAATTGAACAAGACCTAGAAAAATGGAAGAACATACCATGTTCATGGATTGGAAGACTAAATATAGTTAAGATGGCAATTTTACCTAAACTGATTTACAGATTCAATGCAATACCAATTCAAATCCCAACAACTTACTTTACAGAAATAGAAAAACCAATAACTATATTTATTTGGAAGGGTAATGGACTTTTCAACTGCTTTCTCTACAGCTCTTCATGTAAATTAGTCTTTTAGTTTTAAAACTTCTCTAAAAGAAATTGTACATTTTTGGAAATTTATTCCTTATTCCCTTTTGGCATCTAATGGGCTTTTACCAAGTTTAAATAAGAAGTCTATCATAATGACAAAAATACTATTATATAATTACTGTTCCCAACCATGTTCCATTCTCCTTTCCATTCCTCCCCCACCATCAATTCCTATTGAGGGGTGGGGGGTTGCCAATTGGATAAAAGTAATGTGTTTCATTTGAATTTTTGTATATGGCATATTCTATCTTAGGAAGCCACAAGCCACAATGTTCTTGGCCAACCATGATGTTGGGTAGAATTAACTGTAAGTTTTGTGCTCCCATTTTTGGTTTTTAAGAACTTGATACTCTTGTAGCCTGCCTTCAGTTTTGATCCTTTATTCCTTCTATTTATCAGGTGCACAAGGTTACCTTCCTTTTTTAGTCTTCTTCTGTCCCATCACCAACCATTCCTACTTGGTGGCTGTGTACTTGGAAAAAGGCCACATGATCTTTCTGGCTTCACTCAATGTCTAAGATACTACCTTACTTCCTTTGCTTGCATCCCAAAGACCATTTTCCCTCATCCTATTTACTGCAGCAAATCTCTCCTTAGTTGATGAGATTGTGTTTATCTCCTTCTAAGCCCTACCTATCTTGAATTGTCTTTCATTTTCTGCCTTTAAATCCTCCTTCTTCCTCTATTCTCTAAATAATGACGGGGTTAAGTTACAACCAAAGCTCACCATAGAGATTATTTCCTCAGCACATTGCAGAAAACACCAAACAAAAATAACATTTTAAAAGGTGTATTTTTTTTTCTTTTAGAATGCAAGTTCTTCAAGAGCAGGGACAATGTTTTCTATATGTTCTATTCTGCATAGTACACTGCAAAAGCTCAATAAATATTGATGATGGGAGGCAGTGAGTCTTAATGATAAGGGTGAGAAACTGAAATCCCAAATACTGTTTTGCTGATGTTCTATTATGACTTCAGATTAAATTGGGAAATATTGGCCCTTTTGGAAAATTGTCCCAGATATTACATCCAAATAAAAGGGTAATGGAGGCCTTGGGGTCTTTCTTTCAGTTATAAATATATAACTGTTACCACCATACATTTTATTAATCAAAATTGTTTATCATGTGACTCTTGGCTTTCAGAGTTCTCAAAAAAGTACTTTTGTTGCATGTACTGTATGTTTAGAGGCAACCAGTTAAGTATTTAATATGGTTTTACTGTGTCTTACACAAAGTAAATCTACAGACTGTATAACATGGGATGGGGTAACAAGTCTTTATTGCACTCTTAGGTGATGGCACACAGAGCATGTCCCACATTTCTGTGCTTGATTTCCCAACCAAAGTAATCTAAAGTATGTATGTTGTACTGTAATAGAGGTTTTTGCCTGGACATTTAAGTGTTTTATTTGTTTTCTGAAATGATGTGAATGTATTTTTCTAAACACTATGCTGAATAAACTTTCTACATAAAAATGGGCAAAAGGTATGGATAGACATTTTCAAAGGGAAATTATAGATGGTTAAAATTAAATATGTAAAGATACTCAACTTCATGAGCTATTAGGGAAAAGCAAAACTAAACCCAACTGTGATACCACTTCTTCACACCTACTACAATGAACATTATCAAAAATAAAACAAGAAACCTACAAGTGCTGGAGAGGATGTGGTGGAAACCTACAAGTGCTGGAAAGTACAGTTAGTGGAAATATAGAATGAGACAATTACAGTGGAAGGAAACTTGGAAATTCCTCAAGAAGCTAAATATACAACAGCCATATGATCTGGCAATCCTGTTACTAGGTATTTACTCAGAAGAAGTGAAAGCATGGACATGAATAGAAATTTGCACATCAATGGTTATAGTGACATTATCCATGATTGCCAATAGATGGAAACAGCTCAAATGTCCATTAACTGATAAGTGGATGAAAAACTGTGGTATATACATATGAGGGAATGTTATGCAGACCCAGGACAGAATGAAGTCACGATGCATGCAATGACAAGAATGAAACTTGAAGACATTATGTTGAGTGAAATAAGCCAGAAAATGACAAATATTGTATGCTCTCACTTTATCAAGATAAGTAAATGTACCAAAGTCAACTGAAAATCACAAAGCACATGAAGACCCAAAAAGATATGGACAAGCCAAATGACCAAATTAAAAACAAAGAGGAGACACAGAACTTGGCACAGTTGATCAAACAAATACATACAAATCTTCAAAACAACTTCAATGGGATGGCTAAAGACATAAAGGACATTAAGAACATTCTAGAAGACCACAAAGAAGAATTTGAAAGAATAAATTAAAAGGTAATCTTAAGGAAATAAAAGATAATGTAGATTAAATTAAAAATATACTAGGGAGGAGGGGCAAGATGGCGGACTGGTGAGATGTATGTTTTAGTTACTCCTCCAGGAAAGTAGGTAGAAAGCCAGGAACTACGTGGACTGGACACCACAGAGCAATCTGACTTTGGGCATACTTCATACAACACTCATGAAAACGTGGAACTGCTGAGATCAGTGAAATCTGTAAGTTTTTGTGGCCAGGGGACCCGCACCCCTCCCTGCCAGGCTCAGTCCCATGGGAGGAAGGGCTGTCAGCTCCGGGAAGGAGAAGGGAGAACTGCAGTGGCAGCCCTTATCAAAAACTCATTCTACTGATCCAAACTCCAACCATAGATAGATTGAGACCAGACACCAGAGAATCTGAGAGCAGCCAGCCCAGCAGAGAGGAGACAGGCATAGAAAAAAAACAATACGAAAAACTCCAAAATAAAAGCGGAGGATTTTTGGAGTTCTGGTGAACATAGAAAGGGGAAGGGCAGAGCTCAGGCCCTGAGGCTCATATGCAAATCCCGATGAAAAGCTGATCTCTCTGCCCTGTGGACCTTTCCTTAATGGCTCTAACTGCTTTGTCTCTTAGCATTTCAATAACCCATTAGATCTCTGAAGAGGGCCATTTTTTTAAATCCTTTTTTCTTTTTCTAAAACAATTACTCTAAGAAGTCCAATACAGAAAGCTTCAAAGATTTGCAATTTGGGCAGGTGAAGACAAGAGCAGAACTAAGAGAGCTCTGAGACAAAAGGCAATAATCCAGTGGCTGAGAAAATTCACTAAACACCAGAACTTCCCAAGAAAAGGCAGTGTCTGCTCACAGCCATCATCCTGGTGGACAGGAAACACTCCTGCCCATCACCAGCCCCATAGCCCAGAGCTGCCCCAGACAACCCAGTGTGACGGAAGTGCTTCAAATAACAGGCACACACCACAAAACTGGGCGTGGACATTAGCCTTCCCTGCAACCTCAGCTGATTGTCCCAGAGTTGGGAAGGTGGAGCAGTGTGAATTAACAAAGCCCCATTCAGCCATCATTTCAGCAGACTGGAAGCCTCTCTACACAGCCCAGCAGCCCAGAACTGCCCTGGGGGTACGGCACTCACCTGTGACATAGCACAGTCATCCCTCAACAGAGGACCCAGGGTGCACAGCTTGGAAGAGGGGCCCACTTGCAAGTCTCAGGAGCCATACGCCAATACCAAGGACTTGTGGGTCAGTGGCAGAGACAAACTGGCAGGACTGAACTGAAGGATTAGACTATTGCAGAAGCCTTAAAACTCTAGGATCTCCAGGGAGATTTGATTGCTAGAGCCACCACCCCTCCCTGACTGCCCAGAAACATGCCCCATATACAGGGCAGGCAACACAAACTACACACGCAAGCTTGGTACACCAATTGGACCCCACAAGACTCACTCCCCCACTCACCAAAAAGGCTAAGCAGGGGAGAACTGGCTTGTGGAGAACAGGTGGCTCGTGGACGCCACCTGCTGGTTAGTTAGAGAAAGTGTACTCCACGAAGCTGTAGATATGATAAATTAGAGATAAGGACTTCAATTGGTCTACAAATCCTAAAAGAACCCTATCAAGTTCAGCAAATGCCACGAGGCCAAAAACAACAGAAAATTATAAAGCATATGAAAAAACCAGACGATATAGATAACCCAAGCCCAAGCACACAAATCAAAAGATCAGAAGAGACACAGCACCTAGAACAGCTACTCAAAGAACTAAAGATGAACAATGAGACCATAGTACGGGATACAAAGGAAATCAATAAGACCCTACAAGAGCAAAAAGAAGACATTGCAAGACTAAATAAAAAAAATGGATGATATTATGGAAATTAAAGAAACTGTTGACCAAATTAAAAAGATTCTGGAAACTCATAGTATAAGACTAGAGGAAGTTGAACAATGAATCAGTGACTTGGAAGATGACAGAATGGAAAATGAAAGCATAAAAGAAAGAATGGGGAAAAAATTGAAAAAATCGAGATGGACCTCAGGGATATGATAGATAATATGAAACGTCTGAATATAAGACTCATTGGTGTTCCAGAAGGGGAAGAAAAGGGTAAAGGTCTAGGAAGAGTATTCAAAGAAATTGTTGGGGAAAACTTCCCAAATCTTCTAAACAACATAAATACACAAATCATAAATGCTCAGCGAACTCCAAATAGAATAAATCCAAATAAACCCAATCCAAGACATATTCTGATAACACTGTCAAACACAGAAGAGAAGGAGCAAGTTCTGAAAGCAGCAAGAGAAAAGCAATTCACCACATACAAAGGAAACAGCCGAAGACTAAGTAGTGACTACTCAGCAGCCACCATGGAGGCAAGAAAGCAGTGGCACGATATATTTAAAATTCTGAGTGAGAAAAATTTCCAACCAAAAATACTTTATCCAGCAAAGCTCTCCTTCAAATTTGAGGGATAGCTTAAATTTTTCACAGACAAACAAATGCTGAGAGAATTTGCTAACAAGAGACCTGCCCTACTGGAGATACTAAAGGGAGCCCTACAGACAGAGAATCAAAGAAAGGACAGAGGGACTTGGAGAAAGGTTCAGTACTAAAGAGATTCAGTATGGGTACAATAAAGGATATTAATAGAGAGAAGGGAAAAATATGACAAACTTAAACCAAAGGATAAGATGACTGATTCAAGAAATGCCTTCACGGTTATAACGTTGAATGTAAATGGATTAAACTCTCCAATTAAAAGATATAGATTAGCAGAATGGATCAAAAAAAATGAACCATCAATATGTTGCATACAAGAGACTCATCTTAGACACAGGGACACAAAGAAACTGAAAGTGAAAGGATGGAAAAAATATTTCATGCAAGTTACAGCCAAAAGAAAGCAGGTTTAGCAATGCAAATCTCAGATAAAATAGACTTTAAATGCAGGGACGTTTTGAGAGACAAAGAAGGCCACTACATACTAATAAAAGGGGCAATTCAACAAGAAGAAATAACAATCATAAATGTCTATGCACCCAATCAAGGTGCCGCAAAATATATGAGAGAAACACTGGCAAAACAAAGGAAACAATTGATGTTTCCACAATAATTGTGGGAGACTTCAACACATCATTCTCTCCTATAGATAGATCAACCAGACAGAAGACCAATAAGGAAATTGAAAACCTAAACAATCTGATAAATGAATTAGATTTAACAGACATATACAGGACATTACATCCCAAATCACCAGGATACACATACTTTTCTAGTGCTCATGGAACTTTCTCCAGAATAGATCATATGCTGGGACATAAAACAAGCCTCAATAAATTTAAAAAGATTGAAATTATTCAAAGCACATTCTCTGACCACAATGGAATACAATTAGAAGTCAATAACCATCAGAGACTTACAAAATTCACAAATACCTGGAGGTTAAAGAACACACTCCTAAACAATCAGTGGGTTAATGAAGAAATAGAAAGAGAAATTGCTAAATATATACAAACAAATGAAAATGAGAACACAACATACCAAAACCTATGGGAAGAACCAAAAGCAGTGCTAAGGGGGAAATTTATAGCACTAAACGCATATATTAAAAAGGAAGAAAGAGCCAAAAACAAAGAACTAATGGATCAACTGAAGAAGCTAGAAAATGAACAGCAAACCAATCCTAAACCAAGTAGAAGAAAAGAAACAACAAGGATTAAAGCAGAAATAAATGACATAGAGAACAAAAAAACAATAGAGAGGATAAATATGAAAAGTTGGTTCTTTGAGAAGATCAACAAGATTGACAAGCCCCTAGCTAGACTGACAAAATCAAAAAGAGAGAAAACTCATATAAAAATAATGAATGAAAAAGGTGACGTAACTTTAGATCCTGAAGAAATTAAAAAAATTATAGGAAGATATTATGGACAACTGTATGGCAACAAACTGGATAATGTAGAAGAAATGGACAATTTCCTGGAAACATATGAAGAACCTAGACTGACCAGAGAAGAAATAGAAGACCTCAACCAACCCATCACAAGCAAAGAGATCCAATCAGTCATCAAAAATCTTCCCACAAATAAATGCCCAGGGCCAGATGGCTTCACAGGGGAATTCTACCAAACTTTCCAGAAAGAACTGACACCAATATTACTCAAACTCTTTCAAAACATTGAAGAAAATGGAACACTACCTAAGTCATTTTATGAAGCTAACATCAATCTAATACCAAAACCAGGCAAAGATGCTACAAAAAAGGAAAACTACCAGCCAATCTCCCTAATGAATATAGATGCAAAAATCTTCAACAATATACTTGCCAATCGAATCCAAAGACACATTAAAAAAATCATACACCATGACCAACTGGGGTTCATTCCAGGCATGCAAGGATGGTTCAACATAAGAAAATAAACCAATGTATTACAACACATTAACAAGTCAAAAGGGAAAAATGAATTGATCATCTCAATAGATGCTGAAAAAGCATTTGACAAAATCCAACATCCATTTTTGATAAAAACACTTCAAAAGTTAGGAATTGAAGGAAACTTCCTCAACATGATAAAGAGCATATATGAAAAACCCACAGCCAGCATAGTACTCAATGGTGAGAGACTGAAAGCCTTCCCTCTAAGATCAGGAACAAGACAAGGATGCCCGCTGTCACCACTGTTATTCAACATTGTGCTGGAAATGCTAGCCAGGGCAATCCAGCAAGACAAAGAAATAAAAGGCATCCAAATTGGAAAAGAAGAAGTAAAACTGTCATTGTTTGCAGATGATATGATCTTATATCTAGAAAACCCTGAGAAATCAATGATACAGCTACTAGTGCTAATAAACAAATTTAGCAAAGTAGTGGGATACAAGATTAATGCACATAAGTAATGTTTCTATATGCTAGAAATGAAAAAACTGAAGAGACACTCAAGAAAAAGATACCATTTTCAATAGCAACTAAAAAAATCAAGTACCTAGGAATAAACTTAACCAAAGATGTAAAAGACCTATACAAAGAAAACTACATAACTCTACTAAAAGAAATAGAAGGGGACCTTAAAAGATGGAAAAATATTCCATGTTCATGGATAGGAAGGCTAAATGTCATTAAGATGTCAATTCTACCCAAACTCATCTACAGATTCAATGCAATGCCAGTCAAAATTCCAACAACCTACTTTGCAGACTTGGAAAAGCTAGTTATCAAATTTATTTGGAAAGGGAAGATGCCTCGAATTGCTAAAGACACTCATAAAAGAAAAACGAAGTGGGAGGACTTACACTCTGACTTTGAAGCTTATTATAAAGCCACAGTTGCCGAAACAGCATGGTACTAGCACAAAGATAGACATATAGATTGTGCCGGTTTGAATGTATTGTGTCCCCCAAATGCCATTATCTTTGTGGTCTTGTGGGACAGACGTTTTGATGCTGGTTAGATTTGCCTGGAATGTGCCCCACCCAGCTGTGGGTGGTGACTTCAGTGGGATACTCCTATGGAGGTGTGACCCCACCCATTCAGGGTGGGCCTTGATCAGTGGAGCCATATAAATGTGCTGACTCAAAGAGATGGAGCGGAGTGCAGCTGTGAGTGACGTTTTGAAGAAGAGCAAGCTTGCTAGAGAGGAACGTCCTGAGAGAAAGCCATTTTGAAACCAGAACTTTGGAGCAGACACCAGCCACATGCCTTCCCAGTTAACAGAGGTTTTCCGGACGCCATTGGCCATCCTCCAGTGAAGGTACCCAATTGCTGATGTGTCACCTTGGATGTTTTGTGGCCTTAAGACTGTAACTGTGTAGTGAAATAAACCCCCGTTTTATAAACCCCCTTTTTATAAAAGCCAGTCCATCTCTGGAGTTTTGCATTCTGCAGCATTAGCAAACTAAGACAGATTTTGGTACCAGAGAAGTGGGGTGCTTTTGCTGCTGAGTTTGCAAATACCGAACATGTTGGAATGGCTTTTTAAATGGATAATGGGGAGTTTCTGGAAGAGTTGTGAGGAGCTTAATAGAAAAGGCCAAAACTGCTTTAAAGAGACTGTTTGTGGAAATATGGACTCTAAAGATACTTCTGATGAGGCCTTGAACAGAGATGATCAATGTGTTGTTGTGAACTGGAAGAAAGGCGAACCTTGTTTTAAAGAGGCAGAGAATTTGGCAAAATTGAGTCCTGGTGTCAGATGGAAGGAAGAATTTAAAAGTGACAAACTGGAATACTTAGCTGAGGAGATCTCCGGACTACCTGTGGAGAATATACCCTGGCTTCTCCCTGCAGCTTATAGTAAAATGCGAGCAGAGAGAGATAAACTTAGAACTGAACTCTTGGGTTCAAAGAAACCAGAAGCTGATGGCTTGGAAAATTATGAGCTTCCAGGGGGTGGAATCCCGAAAGCTACAGCCCAATGTGAGGATGTAACCAAACATGGAACCCAGCCGCCATTTCAGTACAAGCCAAGATTGGAGATGGAATTATCCAGAAAGGATTTGTGGAAACTCCTATTGTCTGATGGCTTTGACCCCTGTATGCTTCATGCAAAGCCAACAGAATTTTTGCTAGATCTTTATAGACAGAGCCATTGCCGGTCTGGACTGGAGGAGACAGACAAGGAAAAAATTAAAGGAAAAATCTCTTCAAAGACAGAGCCATGGAGGTTGAGGTCTGGAGTCAAGAGGTCTCGGGCTGGGAGAGCGGAGCAGCCCACATGCATGGGAAGGGTGAATTTGCCCTGGAGGTCGAGGGCGGGCATTCCACCTCGATGCTCTGGAAGAGTTTTGCCACCTCAGGTCCCAAAGAGGTTGGAGCACATTCCCAGGGACTTAGGGAGAGCCTGGCTGCCACCACACTGTTCTGAAGGGGTTGAGCGTGTGCCCCAGAGATGGAAGGGAATCCGGGAGCTGCCCCAATGTTTGAGGAGGTTGGGGCCAAGAAGGTGGTCTCCCCAATGTGTGGGTATGTTGGAGCACTCACCTAAGCATTTGGAGGGGAAAGGGCTGCTGAAAAGGCCCTTAGGAAGGGTTAGGCTCCTGCTCTCTGAAGCCCCAAGGATGCAACGTTGTTCTGTTAATGACTCTCAGACTTTGAAATCTAATGGAGTTTGTCCTGCAGGTTTTAAGAACTGTTTTGGTCCTGTTAACCCTGTTTTCCTTACTCTTTCCCCTTATGGCAATGGGAATGCTTATCCTGTGAATGTCCCTCCTTTGTATATTGGAAGCATATAACTTGTTCTAAGTCCACAGATCCAAAGCTAAAGGAGAATTGTGCCTTAGGACCCATCATGCCTAAATTGATTTTGATTGGATTTTGTACTTAACTTTTGTTACTGAAATGATTTAAGTATTTGTGATATTGTGATGAAATGAATGTATTTTGTATTTGGAAAGATAATGTCATTTTGGGGTCCAGGGGGTGGAATGTGCCGGTTTGAATGTATTGTGTCCCCCAAATGCCATTATCTTTGTGGTCTTGTGGGACAGACATTTTGGTGCTGGTTAGATGTGACTGGAATGTGCCCCACCCAGCTGTGGGTGGTGACTTTGGTGGGATACTCCTATGGAGGTGTGACCCCACCCATTCAGGGTGGGCCTTGATCAGTGGAGCCATATAAATGTGCTGACTCAAAGAGACGGAGCGGAGTGCAGCTGTGAGTGATGGTTTGAAGAAGAGCAAGCTTGCTAGAGAGGAACGTCCTGGGAGAAAGCCATTTTCAAACCATAACTTTGGAGCAGATGCCAGCCATGTGCCTTCCCAGTTAACAGAGGGTTTCCACACGCCATTGGCCATCCTCCAGTGAAGGTACCCGATTGCTGATGTGTTACCTTGGATGTTTTGTGGCCTTAAGACTGTAACTGTGTAGTGAAATAAACCCCCGTTTTATAAACCCCCTTTTTATAAAAGCCAATCCGTCTCTGGTGTTTTGCATTCTGCAGCATTAGCAAACTAAGACATAGATCAATGGAATCAAATTGAGAATTCAGAGATAGACCATCAGATCTATGGCTGACTGAACTTTGATAAGGCCCCCAAAGTCACTGAACTGAGTCATAATGGTCTTTTCAACAAATGGGGCTGGGAGAGTTGGATATCCATATCCAAAAGAATGAAAGAGGACCCCTACCTCACCCCCTACACAAAAATTAACTCAAAATGGATGAAAGATCTCAATATAAAAGAAAGTACCATAAAACTCCTAGAAGTTAATGTAGGAAAACATCTTAAAGACCTTGTATTAGGTGGCCACTTCCTAGACTTTACACCCAAAGCACAAGCAACAAAAGAAAAAATAGATAAATGGGAACTCCTCAAGCTTAGAAGTTTCTGCACCTCAAAGGAATTTCTCAAAAAGGTAAAGAGGCAGCCAACTCAATGGGAAAAAATTTTTGGAAACCATGTATCTGACAAAAGTCTGATATCTTGCATATATAAAGAAATCCTACAACTCAATGACAATAGTACAGACAGCCCAATTATAAAATGGGCAAAAGACATGAAAAGACAGTTCTCTGAAGAGGAAATACAAATGGCCAAGAAACACATGAAAAAATGTTCAGCTTCACTAGCTATTAGAGAGATGCAAATTAAGACCACAATGAGATACCATCTAACACTGATTAGAATGGCTGCCATTAAACAAACAGGAAACTACAAATGCTGGAGGGGATGTGGAGAAATTGGAACTCTTATTCATTGTTGGTGGGACTGTATAATGGTTCAGCCACTCTGGAAGTCAGTCTGGCAGTTCCTTAGAAAACTAGATATAGAGCTACCATTCGATCCAGCGATTGCACTTCTCGGTATATACCTGGAAGATCAGAAAGCAGTGACACGAACAGATATCTGCATGCCAATGTTCATAGCAGCATTATTCACAATTGCCAAGAGATGGAAACAACTCAAATGTCCTTCAACAGATGAGTGGATAAATAAAATGTGGTATATACACACGATGGAATACTACACAGCAGTAAGAAGGAACGATCTGGTGAAACATATGACAACATGGATGAACCTTGAAGACATAATTCTGAGCGAAATAAGCCAGGCACAAAAAGAGAAATATTATATGCTACCACTAATGTGAACTTTGAAAAATGTAAAACAAATGGTTTATAATGTAGAATGTAGGGAAACTAGCAATAGAGAGCAATTAAGAAGGGGTGAACAATAATCCAAGAAGAACAGATAAGCTATTTAACGTTCTGGGGATGCCCAGGAATGACTATGGTCTGTTAATTTCTGATGGATATAGTAGGAACAAGTTCACAGAAATGTTGCTATATTAGGTAACTTTCTTGGGGTAAAGTAGGAACATGTTGGAAGTTAAGCAGTTATCTTAGGTTAGTTGTCTTTTTCTTACTCCCTTGTTATGGTCTCTTTGAAATGTTCTTTTATTGTATGTTTGTTTTCTTTTTAACTTTTTTTTCATACAGTTGATTTAAAAAGAAGGGAAAGTTAAAAAAAAAAAAAAAGAAAAACAAGGAAAAAAAGATGTAGTGCCCCCTTGAGGAGCCTGTGGAGAATGCAGCGATATTCATCTACCCCACCTCGATGGTTGCTAACATGACCAGAGACATAGGGGACTGGTAGTTTGATGGGTTGAGCCCTTTACCATAGTTTTTACCCTTGGGAGGACGGTTGCTGCAAAGGAGAGGCTAGGCCTCCCTATGGTTGTGCCTAAGAGCCTCCTCCCGAATGCCTCTTTGTTGCTCAGATGTGGCCCTCCCTCTCTGGCTAAGCCAACTTGAAAGGTGAAATCACTGCCCTCCCCCCTACGTGGGATCAGACACCCAGGGGAGTGAATCTCCCTGGCAATGTGGAATATGACTCCCGGGGAGGAATGTAGACCTGGCATCATGGGAAAGAGAACATCTTCTTGACCAAAAGGGGGATGTGAAAGGAATTGAAATAAGCTTCAGTAGCAGAGAGATTCCAAAAGGAGCCGAGAGGTCACTCTGGTGGGCACTCTTATGCACACTTTAGACAACCCTTTTTAGGTTCTAAAGAATTGGGGTAGCTGGTGGTGGATACCTGAAACTATCAAACTACAACCCAGAACCCATGAATCTCTAAGACAGTTGTATAAAAATGTAGTTTATGAGGGCTGACAATGGGATTGGGAAAGCCATAAGGACCACACTCCACTTTGTCTAGTTTATGGATGGATTAATAGAAAAATAGGGGAAAGAAACAAACAGACAATGGTACCCAGTGTTCTTTTTTACTTCAATTGCTCTTTTTCACTCTAATTATTATTCTTGTTATTTTTGTGTGTGTGCTAATGAAGGTGTCAGGGATTGATTTAGGTGATGAATGTACAACTATGTAATGGTACTGTGAACAATCGAAAGTACAATTTGTTTTGTATGACTGTGTGGTATGTGAATATATCTCAATAAAATGAAGATAAAAAATATACTAAAGACATGAAACAGCATATTTTAAGAGTCAGAAGAACGAATAAGTTAAGTGGGGGATAGAGCAATTGAATGTGAACACACAAAAGAACCAATATTGAAAAATTTTGAAATATTTGAAATGCATCTCAGGGAAATGATGGACAATATGAAGCACACAAATATGAGAGTCATTGGTGTCCCAGAAGGAGACAGGCAGAGTAAATGGCTAGGAAGTGTGTTTTAGGACATATTTTGGGAATACTTAACAACCCTTATAAATGACATAAATATGCAAATCAAAGAACCCAACAAACTCCAAATAGAATAAATTCAAATAAACCCACTCCAAAACATATTCTAATTAGATTGTCAATTGGTGAAAAAAATGAGAAAGTCCTGAAAACAGCAAGAGAGCAGTGTTTCACCAAATACAATGGAAACTACATAAGATGGAGTATTGACCATACAGTGGGCACCAAGGAAGCAAAAAGGCAGTGGGATGACATATTTAAGATTCTGAAAGATAAAAATTGCCAGCCAGGAATACTTTATCCAGCAAAGTATTCTTTCAAAAGTGAGGGACACTTTAAAATATTTAAAGAAAAACAAATGCTGAAAGAATTTGTTAGCAAGAGACCTGCCTTGCAAGAAGTAGTAGAGGGAGTCCTACTGGCTGGGGAAAAAATGAAAGAAGAGAGAGGTCCAATGAAGGGCAACTTAGTAAGGGTAACTTAAAGGAAAAAAGTAAGAGTGGGGTAAAATAGATCTCATAAATTTAAAAAAAAGCATAATATCATTGCTTCAAGAGCTACCTTCACAGTAATAACATTGAATATGAATGGATTAAACTACTCATTTAAAAGATACAGACTGCAGAATGGATTAAAAAGTATGATCCATTGATATTCTGTCTTTTCTTACTCCCAGAAACACAACAGACTGAAAGTGAAAGGATGAGAACAATTTTCCACACAAGCTACAGCTGAAAGAAAGCAGGGGGATCTATACTAATATCAGACAAAATGATTTTAAATGCAAAGATGTAAAAAGAGACAAAGAAGGATCCTATATAGTAACAAAAGTGAAAATCCACCAAGAAGAAATTACAACCATAAATGCTTATGCACCCAATCAAGGAGGTCCAAAATGCAGGAGACAAAAATTGGCAAACTGAAGGTAGCAATAAATGTTTCTAAAATAATAGTGGGATACTTCAATACACCACTTTCTTCTATAGATAGAACTAGAAAGTGGACCACCAATGAAATTGAGAACCTAAACAATGTGATAAATGAATTAGACTTAAGAGACATGTACAGTTTGTTACATCCTAAATTACCAGGACTTATATTCTTCTCTAGCACTCAGGGAACCTTCTCCAGGATAGAGTCTCAATAAATTGAAAAAGAGTGAAATTATTGAATACATATTCTCTGACCATAGTACAATGAAACTAGAAATCAACAATTACTAAAGAATCAGAAATTTCACAAATATATGGAGGTTAAACAACCCATTCCTAAACAATCAGTGGGTCAAACAAGAAATTTCAAGAGAAATCAGTAACTGTCTCAAAACAAATGAAAAGGAGAGCAAAACATATAAAAACCTGTGGGAGCTGGAACCTAAGATGGTGGCTAGGTGAGACAGGGCAAAAAAACACCTCCATGAAAAATACTAGATAGAAAGCAGAAAGTGACCCAGAACACCACTACCAGTGATGCACCAGCTGGATGATGTCTGCTAAATCCACAGGGAACGTGAATTTGGTGAAACCAGGAGCCTATATTCTGAAATGAGTGACTGAGTCAGCTGAAAGTCCCGCAGCTGCACTGCAGTGTGGGGAAATGGTGGGCTAGTGTTTGGAGATGGACTAGTTCTTTAAAAAAAAAATAGCCTGGGAGTGGCTGCAGATTGGATGGGGAGAGCCACACAGTGAAGCATGATGGGAGTGGGCTGGGCTAATGCCTTGGTGTCTGGTGTAGAGTATACCCCTTCCCACACCTGCTGCTGGTTGTCTTGGACCAGAGGAGCAGAGGGGAGCCAAAAGGAGAAAAAGAACAGCTTTCCTTGAAGCCTTCTCCCCAGTGAGTGGGGAACACTCCTGCCTGGGGCCAGACCCACAGCCCAGAGCCACGTTAAGAAACCCAGTGTGATGGGGAATCTTTCCAGCAGCACTACGCACAAGCCAGAATATCAGCCATGGACAGTGGCCTTTAATACACCCACGGCTGATTGTCCTGGAGCTGTGAGGGCAGAGCCATGTGAAAAGGGGGAAGTTAATGCTTCCCATTCAACCATCTTTGATGTGAACCGAGAGTGCCCCTGCATGGCCTGGTGGCCTAGGGCTTCCCTGGTGGGCTGGCATGCACTAGTGACATGGTGCAGCCCTCCCTCAACAGAGGTCCTGGAAGAGCACAGCTGGGAAGAGGGAACTGCTCAGAAATCCCAGGTAACCTACACCAATACAAAGGACTTGTGGGTCAGCAGCAGAGAACAGCCTTAAATCTCTGGGAACACCTGGGAGGTTTGATTACTAAAGCTGCCCTGCCTCCCTAACCACCCAGACACATTCCCCACATTCAGGGTGGACAGCACCAGCAACACACCCAAACTTGGTGCACCAATTGGACTCCACAAGAATCAGACCCCCACTCACCACAAAGACAAAGTGGGGGAGAAGTGACTTGAGGGGAATAGGTGACTTACGGATGCCATCTGCTGGTTAGTTAAAGTCTATGCCACCAAGCTGCAATTCTGAAAAATTAAAGATCAAGTAAAGCAAATGCCAAGAGGCCAAAAACAACAGAAAATCTTAAAGCATATGTATTGACTTCTAATTGTATTCCGTTGTGGTCAGAGAATGTGCTTTGAATTATTTCAAATTTTTTAAAATTTATTGAGGCTTGTTTTATGTCCCAGCATATGATCAATTCTGGAGAAAGTTCCATGTGCACTACAAAAGAATGTGTATCCTGGTGATTTGTGATGTAATGTTCTATATGTGTCTGTCAAATCCAATTCATTTATCAGATTGTTTAGGTTTTCAATTTCCTTATTGATTTTCTGTCTGTTTGGTCTATCTATAGGTGAGAGTGATGTGTTGAAATCTCCCACAATTATTATGAAAACATCAATTGCTTCCTTTAGTTTTGCCAGTGTTTGTCTCACGTATTTTGTGGCAACTTGATTGGGTGCATAAACATTTATAATTGTTATCTCTTCTTGTTGAATTGCCCCTTTTATTAGTATGTAGTGGCCCACTTTGTCTTTTATAAAATCCTTGCATTTAAAGTCTATTTTATCCGAGATTAATATTGTTACTCCTGCTTTCTTTTGGCTGTAACTTGTATGAAATATATTTTCCATTCTTTCACTTTCAATTTCTTTTGTCCCTGTGTCTAAGATGTGTCTCTTGTATGCAACATATCGATGGGTCATATTTTTTGATTCATTCTGCCAATCTATATCTCTTAATTGGGGAGTTTAATCCATTGACATTCAATGTTATTACTGTGAATGCGTTTTTTGAATCACCCATCCTACCCTTTGGTTATGCTTGTCAGGTGTATTTTTCCCTCTCTCTCATAATGTCCTTTAATGTACCCATAATGAATCTCTTTAGTACTGAACCTTTCTCTGTATCTCTTTCTCCTTTCACTGTTTCTCTGTCAGTAGGGCTCCCTTTAGTATCTTAAGTAGGGCAGGTCTCTTGTTAGCAAATTCTGTCAGCATTTGTTTGTCTGTGAAAAATTTAAGCTCTCCCTCAAATTTGAAGGAGAGTTTTGCTGGATAAAGAATTCTTGGTTGACAATTTTTCTCTCTGGATTTTAAATATGTCATGCCACTGCCTTCTTGCCTCCACTGTGGCCACTGAGTAGTCACTACTTAGTCTTATGCTATTTCCTTTTAAGTGGTGAATTGCTTTTCTCTTGCTGCCTTCAGAACTTGCTCCTTCTCTTCAGTATTTGACAATGTGATCAGAATATCTCTTGGGGTGGGTTCATTTGCATTTATTGTGTTTGGAGTTCACTGGGCATTTATGATTTGTGTATTTATGTAGTTTAGAAGGTTTGGAAAATTTTCCCCAACAATTTCTTTGAATACTCTTCCTATACCTTCACCCTTCTCTTCCCCTTCTGGAAAACCAATGAATCATATATTAGGCTGCTTTATATTACCTCTCATATTCCTGAGGTCCATTTTGATTTTTTCAATTATTCCCCATTCTTTTGTTCTTTCATTTTCTGTTTTGATGTACTCAAGGTCACGGATTTGCTGTTCAGCTTCTTCTAGTCCTTTACTATTAGTATCCAGAATCTTTTTAATTTGGTCTACAGTTTATTTCCATAAGATCATCTATTTTTTATTTACTCTTGAAATTTATTTTTATGCTCTTCTAGGCTCTACTTTATAACTTGTGTCATTCTCTCATTGTTTATCTTTACTTCTTTGATTAATTGTGCCAAATACTGTGTCTCCTCTGACCTTTTGATTTGAGTGTTTGGGTTTGGGTTATCCATATCGTACAGTTTTTTCATATGCTTTAAAATTTTCCGTTGTTTTTCACCTCTTGGCATTTGCTTAACTTGATGGGGTTCTTTTAGGATATGCAGACTGATTCAAACACTTATCTCTAATTTGTCAGATCTACAGCTTGGAGGAGTACTCTTCAACTAACCAGCAGGTGGCATCTGTGAGCCACCTATTCCCCTCAAGGCAGTTCTCCCCAACTTTATCTTTGTGGTGAGTGGGGGTCTGAGTCTTGTGGGGGTCCAATTGGTGTATCAAGTTTGCATGTGTAGTTGGTGCTGCCTGTCCTGAATGTTGGTCATGTGTCTGAACAGTTAGGGAGAGAAGGTGGCTTTAACAAAATCTCCCAGGTGTTCCTAGAGGTTTAAAGTTGTTGCAAGAGTCTAATCTTTCAGTTCAGTCTTGCCATGGTTTGTCTCTGCCACTGACCCACAAGTCCTTGGTATTGGCATATGGTCCCTGGGACTTGTTTGTGGGCCCCTTTTCCAAGCTGGGCCCTCCCAGGGCCTCTGCTGAGGGAAGACTCTGTTATGTGACAGGTGAATGCCATCCCCCAAGGGCAGTTCTGGACTTCAGGGTGGTGTAGGTGCACTCCCAGCCTGGTGAAAATATCACTGAATGGGGCATGTTAATTTTCCCCTTTCACACAGCTCCACCTCCTCAGCTCCAGGACCAATATTGTGGAATGTGTGCATGTTGCTGGAAACACTTCCCATCACACTAGCTTGTTTGTGGCAGCTCTGGGCTATGGCCCTGGCTCCAGGCAGTTGAATTTCCAGCCCACCAGGAAGGTAGCTCTGAAGGGATGCCCCCTTTTTCTTGGTAAGTTATGGTGTTTAGTGAATTTTCTCAGCCACTAGACATATTGCATTGTCCCTCAGAGCTATCTTGGCTCTGCTGTTGCCTGGGCCCAAATTGCAAGTCTTTGAGGCACCATTCATTCTTCTGTGCTTTCACTTTCCAACAGACTATTCTTCAAGTTCACTTACTTGTTCCTCTGCTTCTTCAAATCTGGTGTTACATGTCTCAAGAATCTTTTTAATTTGTTCAACAGTATCTTTTATTTCCATAAGATCTGCTATTTTTGGTTTACACTTGCATATTCTTGTTTATGTTCTTCTAAGGCTTCTTGGTGTACTTTATATCCTGAGCCATGATATTGGTGTTTGTGATTACTTCTTTGATTAATCAAATTAATTAATGTTAATTATGTCTCCTCCATTTTTTAATTTGGGCATTTGGGTTATCCATATTTCTTTTCATATGCTTTATAATTTTCTGTTGTTTTTGGTCTCTGAGCATTTGCTTGTCTTGATAGTGTTCTTTTAGGATATGCAGGCTTTTTTGAACAGTTATCTATAATTTGAAAAAGCTACAGCTTTTTGGAGTGCAATTTCCCTGACCCACCAGCAGTTGCACTCCCAAGCCACCTCTTACCTTCAAACCATTTCTCCCCAATGTCATCTATGCAATGAGTGGGGGCCTAAACCATGTTGAGTTCCAATCAGTGCACCAATTTCCATGTGCAGTGGGGCCCATCAGCCCTCTGGGTGAGGGTCATGCTCTGTGCAGTTTTGCTGGAAGACTGCTCTAAGACACATTACTCCCAGCCATTCACAGGACTGCAGGTGGAATATGCTGGGGCTGTAGAAAGTGTCTAACCCTTCAGCTCAGATTCCTCATGTCCCTCTCTTTTGTAGGACCACAAGTCCATGGGATTGGCAGAGGGCTCCTCTCACTTCTGTGCAGCACCCCTGCCTCTAGGCTGTGCAGACAGTAGGCTTCCATGGAAGAAGGTGTGTGCTGTCACAAGCCAGCTGAATCCTGAATTTCCCAAGGAAGTTCTTGGCCATGGTGCTGCAAAGGGGTGTCTCCCAGGCAGCTGCAAAGATGGCTGTTTGTGACATGTAAAGCTACCCCCTTCCATGATCATTCATCTGCTGCATTTGCCAGTCCCTGGCATGGTGGCTACAGGTATGTGAAGGGTTATCACCCATGTCAAATACTGAGGTGGTTACCCAGGGTGTGGAATGTACTCCCACTGTGTTTGATTGCAGCTCCAACTGCCAGTTCCCAAGTGGCTTTCCAGACTGAACACTCACACATCTCCAAATACAGTCACTCAGTTTCTCCACACCTCACTTGACTGTCACTCTGGCTGCTGGTTCTCTGGTAGATTTCCAGGATGAACACTCAGCCATTTCTGAACAGAGTCTCTCAGTTTCTCCCCTCCTTGCTCAACTGTGACTCCAGATGCTGGTTCTCTGGTGGCTTTCCAGACTAAACACTCATACATCTCCAAACACAGTTTCATGATTTCTCCAAGTACACAGTCACTAAGGGTGTAGAAGTCTCTGCCCAGCCAGTGGAATCCTGGAGCCACTATTCTGGAGCACTTTCTCTTTTTTATCTAGTGCTTTTTGTGGAGGAGAATTTTGCTATGTCTCTCCTAATCCACCATATTGGATCCTCCAAGCACTTGATCTTGAAGCTTGCTCTTGTGAAATTTATGGCTGTAAAGGGAAGGCTAAGCCTACATGTAACTTTACCTATGGGTTGCCTACAGAGACCCTCTTTTGTTTCTCAGATGTGGCCTTTCTCTCTCTAAGCCCAACTCTGCAAATAAATTTGTTACCCTACCCCCCCTACATGGGGATGAGTCTGCCTGCCAACATGGAACATGACTCCCAGGAAGGAGCTCATCCCTGACATCAAGTGATTGAGTGACAGGAGATTTCAAATAGTCAAGAGGCCATGCAGGAGATTACTCTTAAGCCCCAGCTTGATGTTCCAAATGGCTACAGCATGTGAAGCCCTAATCAATCATAGTCCACAAAATACCAAAGAATATTCTGCCAGTTTGAAGATATTATGGCTGGAAGAGGCATGATCTTTTAATCCAATCTTGTTGGGTGGAACATTTTGATTAGGTTGTTTCCAATGAGTTATGACCCACCCAACTGTGTGTGAGACATTTTTATTAGACTATTTCCATGGATGTGGGATCCCATCCATTAAATATGGGTTTTAATTAGACCATTGGAGTCTGTTAAGAGAACTCAAGGAGTGAAGGAGCTCACAGTGACTGAGAGAGACATTTTGGAGAGATACTAAGATATGTAATCCAGAATTTGCCCCTGAGAGGAGCTAATAGCTAACATAGACCCAGAGGCTTGGAGATGCAGACAGAAAAACATTTGGTGATTCTAAGCTAAGAGATGAAGCCCATAGTTTGCCCCCAGAGAAGCTAAGGGAGGACTCCAGGCACATAGAGAGAAACCCCTGTGAGAGCAATCAGGGATGCACAATAGCTGAGAAAGAGAAGAAAAGAGAGACAGAAGCACAGAGACATTTTGGAGAAAGTCATTTTGAAACCAGAATCCAGGACCAAAGGTCCATCAGATGCCAGCCACATGCCTTCCCAGCTGACACAGGTGTTCTTGATGCCATCAGCCTTTCTTCAGTGAAGGTATCTTGTTTTGATGCCTTAGTTTGCACACTTTTATGGCTGTAGAGATGTAAATTTGTAGCCTAATAAATCCCCTTTATGAAAGCCAATCCATTTCTGGTATTTTGCATAACAGCTTTAGCAACATGAAACAAATACCTAGGTCCCTATGTGAGACTTTATAAAAATTTCACTCAATGAGTTTACTTTTCAGAAATTTAAATCCTTCAGAGTTTTCCTATGCCAGGTAAGTCCCCCAAACCCAGAGGCAATAGCCTCTTCAAAAACATCAACCAGATGCATTCCCCTTTCCCATAATGTTGACACCCCTTTCCATATGAAAACTGTAGGGTGGTCACTGCCCAGATATCTCTGAAGATTGAGAATATGATCAAATGAGAGGCAGGGTAGTAACAGAAAAGGTAGGATTTAAAAAAGGATTATGAAAACTGAATGTTTATATAATTTTTTTTGTTTCTAGAGTCTTGGAATAGTTGGAAGGAAACAAATGTCATGGTGGAACTCTACCCCACAAATTTCTTTGAAATTTGCTCTATAAGTACTTGTTAAATTGTATTTTGAAAGTTATTTTTCTGTATATATATTTCACAAAAAGGAAATTATTGAAATTGTGGACTGTAATCCATAATATTCTTTGAAATGTGTTGTATAACTACTTGTTAAATTGTACTTTGAAATTTATCACTTTTCTGCATATATATTTCACAGTAAAAAAAGGGAAAAAAAGAATATGCAGATTTCTATTCAGTGAACTCTTTGTCAAGGAAAGGACTTGGGCCTTGTTCTGGTTTCCTTATGTTACCCTTAGGCAAAATACCATAAATGGATTGGCTTTTACAAAGGGTGTTTCCTTGGTTACAAATTTATAGTCTGAAGGCCAAGAAAATGTCCAAATTAAGGCTTCAACACAAGTAAACCTTCATGGAAGGAAGGCCAATGGCATCTGGAAAACCTCTGTTAGCTTGGAAGTTATGTGGCTGGTGTCTGCTGATCCCAGGTTGTGTTCCAGCTCCTCTCTCAGCTCCTGTGCATTCTTCAAACTGTTGATCTTTGGGCATTTTGTCCTCTCTTAGCTTCTCCAGAGCAAACTCTGAGTTAGCCTCTCCAAAGTTTCAGCAGAAGTCTGCTTTCAAAGGCCATCTCCAAAATGTCTCTCTAAGCAGCAGCAGATCACCAAAATGTCACTCTCAATTGTTCTGAGGTCCTTCTGTTTCTGAGCTATTTTATAGGACCCCAGTGATTAAATCATGACCCACCCTGAATGGGTGAGGTCCATATCTCAATGGAAATAACGTCATCAAACATTTCATCCACAGTTGATTGAGTCACAGCTCCAAGAAAATGTTCAAAGGATTCCAACCTAATCAACACTAATCTGTATTCCCCCAAGACTGCATAAAAGAACATGTTGTTTTGGGGGACGTAAAACATCCAAACTGTCACAGGCCTACATCAAAGATTTGGTGAATAAAATGCAGTTGTATATTGAGAGAAAATGCCTGTTTTATTTGTAATTCTAATCAGGTAATAAAATGTTTAAGGAAAAAAATGAGCAAAAGTCTTGGATATATATTTCTCCAAAGAAGATATACAAATGGCCAGAAAGCACATGGAAGTATGCTTAAACATCATTAGCCATTATGGAAATGTAAATCAAAATCATAATGTGATACCCTTTAAACCCATTAGAATGTCTACATTTAAAAATGGAAAATTACAAGCTTTAGAGAGGGTGTGGAGAAATAGTGACACTCATTTGTTGGTGTGAAAGTAATATGACACAGCCACTGTGGAATACAGTTTGATGGTTCTCCAGGGTGCTAAGTATAAAAGTATGATATTACCTGGAAACCCCACTTCTAGGCATTTACCCCAAAGTACTGAAAGCAGGGACCTGAGCAAATATTTTCTCATGTATGTTCATAGTGGCATTCTCAAAATTGCCAAAAAATGGAAGGAACCTATGTGTCCATCAACTGATGAATGGATAAACAAAATGATTTTCAGCTGTGAAATGCAATGAAGTCTGATACATGTAGCAACATGCATGAACCTTGAAGACATCATATTTAGGGTCATAAGCCAGACAAAAAAAGTCAGTTATTGTATGATTTCCCTGACATGAAATGATTAGAATAAATAAATTCATAGAGTCTGAAACTAGATTATAGGTTTCCTGTGCCGGAATGGTAGTAAGAAATGGGGAGTTACTGCTCAATTAATAAAGAATGTGGGTTTGGAGTGATGGATAAGTTTGGATAATGGATAGTGATAATGAAAGTACATTTTGAACATAACTAACAGCACTGAAATAGATTCTTGGATCTGGTTAAAAGGAGAACTTTTTGGTTGTATGTATTTTACTAGAATAGAGCTTTAAGAAAACTATATATCCATAGACTCTACAACACTACAGTGATCTATAGAGTAAACCATTGTCTGTAGTTGATAGTACAATTATGAAAGTGTTCTTTTATAAATTGCAGCAAATGTACCACAGTAATGCAAAAATAATAGGGTAGTATGTGGAATTCTTTTTTTTTTTTTGTATGATTTTTCTTTAAGCCTACTTCTCTAGTAATATGCTAAAGTCAGAAATCATCTAAAAAGGATTAATCATGCAAACATTAATGTTTCAAAAGCCAGCATTGGTTCTATTAATATCACAGAAGTAGACTTCAGAGCAAAGAAAAGTACTAGAGACAAAGAGGGACATTACATAATGATAAAAGTATCAATAAACCACAAAGACATGAAGATCTCATGGATGCATGCACCATAAAATAGGCCCTCAAATCTCTCAAAGCAAAACTCTTAGAGCTGAATGGAGAAATAATATATAGAAACTAGTAGATAGAAAATCTACTGAGAAAAGTAGTAGACAGAAAATAAAAAATGATATAGAAAGTTTAACCACACAACATTTTGAGAACACTCCACTCAACTACAGCAGAATACATATTTTTTCAAGCACCCGTGATACATTCACTGAGACAGACCATATCCTGGCTATAAAACAACTTTAACAAATTTAAAATACTAAATCACACAGCATATACTCTGTGACCACAATGAAATCAATCTGTAGATCAATAACAGAAAGATAGCAGAAAAATCTCCATACATTGGGAACAAAACAACACACCTTTAAATAATCAGTGAATCAAGCAAGAACTCTCTAGGAAAAGAAAACTACTTTGAACTAAATGAAAATTTAAAAATACAATGTATCAAATTTATAGGACATAAATAAAGCAGTGCTGAGAGGAAAATTTTAGGACTAAATGCCTCAATTTAAAAAGGAGGAAAAGTCTAAAACTATAATAATAAGAGAAAAGCAAACCCAAAGCAAGTAGAAGGAAATAAATAAGAAATATAGGAGTAGATATCAGTAATATGGAAACAGACATACGTTTGTTGATATGTTTCCATATCAGTGATATGGAAGCAGACACAGATAAGACCTGTGGAAAAAAGGTAGCTATTTGAAAAAATAAAGTTGACAAACCTCTATGAAAACTTCTCAGGACAAAAGAAAGAAGATGCAAATTACCAACTTCAGAAACAAAATATGTCACTACAGACCCTATGGGCATCAAAAAGACAATAATGGACTCACCCAATATTAGACAGTTAGAATAACCCTCTAATGACAAAGGAAATTAAATTTGTAATTTAAAATTTCCCAAAATATAAATCTTTAAGCCTAGTCATTTCACTTGAGAATTCTATCGAAGTTTAAAAAGAATTAAGATCAATTACACACAATATGTTCTGAAAAAATAGGAGAGTAGGAAAGGTTTCCAAATTTATTTCATAAAGCTGATTATGAATTGAGACAAAGACAGTGTGGTGGTTTGGAGCTGTTATATATCTCAGAAAAGGCCACGTTCTTTTGGTCCATTCTTCTGGGTTGAAAACCTGTTGTGGGTGGGAACTTTTAATTAGGTATTTCAATTGAGATTTGACACAGTCCATTCAAGGTTTGTCTTAATCCTTTCCTGGAGTCCTTTATGAGTGGATAACAGGCAGAGAAATTTGGAGAGATAGATGGAGATGGAGATAGAGAGAGAGATAGAGATAGAGAGACAGAGAGAGATAGAGATAGGAGAGAGAGAGAGAGAGAGAGAGAGAGAGAGAGAGAGAGAGAGAGAGAGGAAGAGAAACACCTAGAGAAGCAAGAAGGACCACAGAAGCTGAGAGAGAGACAGCCATTGACACCAGAACTCAGGAGTGAAGGATCAGCAGACATTGCCATGTGCCTTCCCATGTGACAGAGGAACCCTGGATGCCTGCAGCCTTTCTTCAGAGAAAGTATCCTCTTGTTGATAGCTTAATTTGAATATTTTCATGGATTTTGAATTGTAACTTGTAACTTAATAAATCCTGATTGCTAAAAGCCAACCCATTTTCTGGTATGTTGCAGTTTGACAGCTTTAGCAAACCTAAACAGACAGTATAAGAAAAGATAACTACTGGCCAATATCCCTGATGAAAATGCAAAAAACCTTTAAAAAGTAGCAGTAGAATTCAGCAATATATGAAAAGAATAATATAAAATAGCCAAGTAAGGCTTATTCCAATGATGCAAGGCTGTCTCAATATTTGAAAATCAGTGGATGTAATCCAATATATTAACAGGCTGAAAAAGAAAATCATATGATCATTTCCATTGACACAGTAAAAGCATTTGTCAAAATCCAACACCAATTCATTACAAAAACCTTTAAAAAACAGAAACATAGGGGAACTTCCACATCATTATTAACATTATTGACAAAATTCTACAGCTAACCTTAAACTTAGTGACAAAAGGTTAAATGTTTTCCCTTTAAGACTAGGAACAAGTAAAGATGTCCACTCTCACCACTATTGTTCAATATAATGCTGGAAGTTCTAGTCACTGCAATAAGTCAAGTAAAGGAAATAAAGATATATGCATACAGATTAGAAAAAAATGAATAATCCTTCCGCTATTCTCAGATGACATGATTGGCTACACATAAAATCCCAAGAAATGTACAAAATAAAGGCTACTCAAGTTAAATAACTGTGTTCAAGAAAGTCACTTGATTCAAGACAAAAATAAAAATTAATTGACTTTATATATGCTAGCAATTGATATGTGGTCACTGAAATAAAAAATTGATACCATTTACAATTGCTCAAAAAAGATGAAATAATTAGAGGTAAATTTAGCAAATCATGTACAGAACTTGTATGTTAACAACTACAAAATGGAAGCAAGAGATATCAAAGAAGATGCAAATAAATGGGGAGACAACTGTGTGCAAGCTTGAAAGATTCAACATAAGAAAGATGCAAACTCTCCCCCAAATTGATATACATATTATATGAATTTCTATAAAAATCAAAGACAAAATTTTGTAAATACACATATTTTAAAATTCATATGGAAAGTCAAAGGTACTAAAAAGATAAAACAATTTTAAAAAATAAAGTTGAAATAATCAGTCTTTCCAATTTCCTAATTTACAATATAGTTAGTGTAATTAAGAATGTGTGGTATTGGCAGGGAGATAGAAACATAGATTAACCAAACAGCATGGTTAACCCAGAAATAGACCCACACAAATACGTCCAATTGATTTTTTACATTTGTCCTAACTAGATCTGCTTCATTCATATCCCTAATTGTTATCTGAACAGTTTTTCAGCTTTTTAAACAGGTGCTGTATGAGGTAATAATGACATTCATAGTTGCAGAATTCTAGCTCTGAGTTTCAGGTGTAACAATCAAAGTTCCAGAGGCAAACAAAGTGATAAACACAGAGTTCAGCATCTCAGAATTTAAAGATAACCACTACAACTCAGGAATAGATGTGACTGCTCTAAGAGTTTACAATACAGGGACCTTTACCATAAGCAACCCCCTGATAACCTGTGCTCTAAGATTCAATGCTCAGAGTATACCCATTATAGTTTTTCTGTATTAGTGAGGCATTATAATGTTTGCTTTTTCATTTCTGCTGTATTTCACTGAAAATGCTGTCCTCAAGATCCATTCACCTAGTTGCTTGTTCTCACAATTTCATTCTTTTTGCAGCTTTCAATATTCTATTGCATGCATACATCACAGTCCACCATTCTGTTCATCAATTAATGTACCCTTAGGCCACCTCCATCCATCGCAAATCGTGAATACTGCTGCAGTAAACACCAGTGTGCAAATGTTCATTCATGTCTCTGCTCTCAGTTCTTCCATGTATATACCCAATAATGAGGTTGCAAGACCTTATGGCACCCACATACTTAGCATCTTTTGGAACCACCACACTGTCCTCCAGATAGGCTGCACCATTCCACTTCCCAATAACAGTGAACAGGTACATCACTCCATGTTTTCTCCAGCATTTGTGTCCCTCTATTTTTCTACTGCAATTTTATAGAGATATATTCATATACACCATGGATGATTTTACAATCACTTGTTCACAGTATCATCATATAGTTGTGTATTCTTCACCACAATCAGCAAATGAACATATTCATTACTCCAAAAAATATAAAAAAGAATAATAAAAATATAAAAGGAAAATATAATAAAATAATAAGGTCAGACAAAAACACCACCACCAAGTGTCCCATTCCCCTGCCTTTTATCCCCCTCTTAAGACATTACATTTGGTATAATTGCCATTGTCGCAATTCATGGACACATACTACAATGTTACTGTTAAGTATATACTCTGGTGTGCATTGATTATATTTTTCCCCAATACCATCCATTTTTCAACACCTTGCTTGGTTGCCATTCATTTGTTCACCCATATGTAAAAACATTTTTTGTTTGTACATTTAGTCACCATCATTGAGCACTCTAGGTTTCACTAAGTTGTACAGCCCCAGTCTTCATTGTCTATCTTCCCTTCTGGTGCCACACATGCCACTAGCCTTCTTCTTTCAACTTTACTCACAGATATCTTTGTTCAGTGTACTTCCAATGTTGTGCTACCATCATATAGTATTATGCTAAGCATTTATGTATCTATGGAGTCAGTCCTGTTGAATGTTCTATACTCCTTCAGCATCAAATGCCTGATCTCTTAACACTTTCTGTCTCCTGATAACCTGTGATGTCAGTTTAATGCTTCAAAGTTTGTTCATTAATGCTATATCATATTCATGAAATCATACAGTGTTTGTTCCTTCTTTTCTGGATAATTTCACTCAACATAATATCCTCAAGGTTCATCCATGTTGTTATATGTTCTGTGGTATTTTTCTGTCTTGCAGCTGCATAATATTGCGTATGTATGGACCACAGTTTCTTTATCCACTCTTCTGTTGATGGACATTTGGGCTGTTCCATCTCTTGGCAATAGTAAATAACACCACTATAAACATTGGATTACAAATGTCCACTTTTGTCTTAGCTTTCATTTCCTCTTATATATACCTAATAATGGAATTGATGGATCATATTGCAAATCTATACCTAGCTTCCTTAGGAACTACCATAATGCCTTCCAGAGTGGCTGCACCATTTTACATTCTCACCAACAGTGAATAAGTGTGCCCTTTTCTCCACAACCTCTCCAGCATTGTAATTTTCTGTTTTTGATAATGGCCATTGTAGTAGGTGTGAGATGATATTTCATTGTAGCTTTGCTTTGCATTTCCCTAATAGCCAGTGATGTTGAGCATCTTTTCATAAGTTTTGCAGAACACTTGTATTTCCTCTTCAAAAAGTGTCTGTCCATGTATTTTACTTATTTTTAATTGGGTTGTTTGTCTCTCCGTTGTTGAGTTGTAGTATCTCTATATATGCTGTATATTGAGACTTTATCTGATATGTGGTTTCCAAATATTTTGTCCCATTGCATAGGCTGGCTTTTTTACTTTATGACAAAGTCCTTTGATGTACCAAAGCATTTAATATTGAGGAGATCTTATTTAAATATTTCTTCTTTTATTGCTCATGCTTTGGGTGTAACTTCTAGGAAACCACCTCCTGTCACAAGATCTTTAAGATGTTTCCCTACATTTTATTCTAAAAGTCTTATGGTCTTAGCACTAATGCTTAGGTCTTTGATCCATTTAGAGTTCATTTTTTATAAGGTTGTGAGATCCTAGCCCTCATTCATTGTTTTGGATATGGCTATCCAGTTCTCCAAACACCATTTATTGAACAGGCTTCTCTGTCCCCGTTGTTTTGGCATGACTGACTTATCAAAGATCCTTTGTCCATAAATTAGAGGGTCTATGTCTGAGCACTCAATCTGATTCCATTGATCATTATATCTATCTTTATGCCAGTACCATGCTTTACTGTAGATTTTGGGGGGTGTTCTACATATAGAATAATTTTGTCTGCAAAGAGTGAAAGTTTTAGTTCTTCCTCTCCAATTTGGATGACCTTTATTTCTTTTTCTTGCCTAATTGCTGTAGCTAGAACTTCCAACACAGGGTGGAATAACAATGGTGACATTGGGCATCCTTGTCTTTATCCTGATCTTAAGAGGGTAAGCTTTCAGTCTCCACCCATTCAATAAGATGTTAGCTAAGTTTTTTTTCATAGATTTCCCTTAAAATATTGAGGAGGTCCCTTCTATTCCTCTCCTTTTGAGTGTTTTTATCAAGAAAGGATGTTGAATTTTTGTGAAATGCCCTTTCTGCCTCAATTGAGATGATCATATGGCTTCTCTGCTTTTATTTATTGATGTGGTGTATTACATTAATTGATTTTCCTGTGTTGAACCAGGCTTGCAGATGTGGAATAAATCCCACTTGGTCATGATGTATAATTCTTTTAATGTGCTGCTGGATTGGAACTGTGAGAATTTTGTTGAGGATTTTTGCATCTATATTCATTAAAGAGATTGGTCTATAATTTTCTTTTTGTAGTATTTTTGTCTGACTTTGGTATTAGGATGATGTTTTCTTCATAGGATTAGTTAGGAAGCTTTCCCTCCTCTTCAATTTTTTTTAAGAGCTTGTGAGTATTGGTAATAATTCTTGAATTCTTGGTAGAATTTACTTGTGAAGACATCTGGTCCTGGGATTTTCTTTTTTGGGAGCTTTTTGATGATTGATTCAATCTCTTTACTTGTGATTGCTTTGTTGAAGTCATCTGTTTCCTCTTGAGTCAATGTTGCTTGTTCATTCATTTCTAGGAAGTTGTCCATTTTGTCTAAGTTGTCTCATTTATTAGTAGACAGTTGCTCATAGTATCATCTCATTATTTCCTTTATTTCTGTGAGGTCAGTAGTTATATCTCCTTTCCCATTCATAACTGTATTTATTTACATCTGCTCTCTGTTTTTTGTTCTTGTTGTTTTAGCCTAGCTTAGGGTCCATTGATTTTATTGATTTTCTCAAAGAACCAACTCTGGTTTTGTTGTTTCTCTCTATTGTTTCCCTGTTTTCAATTGCATTTATTTCTCCTCTAATTATTGTTGTTTCTTTTCTTCTGTTTGCTTTGGTGTTAGTTTGCTGTTTTTTCCCCTAGTTCCTCCAGATGAATGGTAAATTCCTCAATTTTCTCTTTCTTGTCTTTTAATATAGGCATTTGTGGCAATAATTTTCTCTCTCAGTCCCACCTTTGCTGTCTCCCACAAGTTTGACATGTTATATTTTCATTTTCATTTGCCTTGAGATATTTACAAATTTCTCTTCTAATTTCTTATTTCCCAACTGGCTGTGTAACAGTATGGTGTTTAGCCTCCATATATTTGTGAATTTTCAGACCTTCTGCTTGTTATTGATTTCCAACTTCATTCCATTATTATCCAAGAATGTGTTTTGTATAATATCAATATTTTTTTTAATTTTTTGAGACTTGCTTTGTTTCATATGTGATCTATCCTAGAGGATTATGCATAATCACTTGAGAAAATGTATATCCTACTGTTGTGGGGTGTAGTGTTCTATAAATATCTGTCAAGTCTAGTTCAATTATTGTACAATTCAACATCTCTGTTTCCTTATTGATCTTCTGTTGAGATGTTGTATCCATTGATGAGAAAAGTGTATTGAAATCCCCAACTATTACTGTAGAAGTATCTAGTGACCTCTTCAGTTTTGTCAGTGTTGCCTTACGTATTTTTGTGGCACTCTGGCTCCATGCCTAAATATTTATTATTGTTCTGACCTCTTGATGAAATATCCCTTTTATTAATATAGTGTCCTTCTTTGTCTCTTTTAATTGTTCTATATTTGAAGTGTAGTTTGTCTGATATTAATATAACTACCACACTCTTTTCTCATTGTTTGCATGAAATATCTTCTTCCAACCTTTCATGTTCAACCTACTTTTGCCTTGTGTCTAAAGTGAGTCTCTTGTAGATGGCATAAAGATGGGCCCAGTTTTTTAATCCATTCTGCCAATCTATGTTTTTGTATTGGGGAGTTTAAATCATTAACATTTACAGTTATTACTGTAAGGGCAGTACTTTCTTCCACCATTTTGTCTTTTGGATTTTATTTGACCTATCTTAATTTTTCTCTCTCAACTCTTAACCATCCTTCTAGTCTTCATTTCTACACACCTCTCCAAACCTCTCTCTCCCATCTTTTCATATCAGCCTGTAGCTCTCCCTTTAGTATTTCTTATAGTGCAAGTCTCTTATTCACAAATTCTCTCTGTGTCTGTTTCCCTGAAAATATTTTAATCTCCCACTCATTTTTGAAAGAATTTTGCTGGACATAGAATTCCTGGCTGGCAGTTTTTATCTTTCAGTATGTTGAATATATCATACCACTGCCTTCTTGTCTCCATGGTTTCTGAAGAGAAATCCGTACATCATCTTATCAAGCTTCCCTTGCATATGATGGATTGCTTTTCTCTTGCTGCATTCAGAATTCTCTCTTTGTCTTTGTCATTAGACAATATGAGCAGAAAGAGTCTTGGAGTAGATCTACTGAGATCTATTCTGTTTCGGGTATGCTGCACTTCTTAAATCTGTAATTTTATGTCTTTTGTAGGAGTTGGGATGTTTTCTGTGATTGTTTCTTCTGTTATTCTTTCTGCATCATTTGCCTTTTCTTCTCATTATGGGACACCTATAACATGTATATTCATGCAGTTCATGTTGTCATTCACTTCCCTGAGACCCTGCTTGTATTCTTCCATTGCTTTCCCTATATTTCTTTTATGAGTATGATTTCGGGTGTCGCATTCTAGTTCACTGATCCTTTCTTCTGCCTCTTCAAATCTACTGTTTATGTCTCCATTGTGTTTTCATCTCTTTTACTGTGCCTTTCATTCCTGTAAGTTCTGCCATTTGTTTTTTCAAGCTTATGAATTCTTCTTTATGTTCATCCAGTGTGTTCTTTATATCCTTCATGTGTTTTGTCACATTTTCCTTCAGTTCTTTGAGTTAATTTAGAACATTTGTTTGAACATGTTTAATTAGTTTTTCAATTCCTGTATCTCAGTTGAACTGTTAGTTTCTTCCTCTGGCTGGTCCATATTTTTGTGTTACCTAGCATGGCTCATTAGTTGTAACTGTCTAGGCATCTGATTTTCTTGATTAGTTTATTCCGGAGCTTGTTTTCACTATTTTACCTGGGGTTTTCTTTTTGTTTGCATTTGTTCTATACATCTTCTTTGGCACTGAGTTCAATTTATTCTAAAACTCTGACATAGCTTCTGCATAGTTTATCAGAATTTTTCTGCTCTTTTTTTTTTTTTTTCTTTTCCTTGCCTGCTTCTATGTAACTGTTTTGTGATAAGTTCTCCCCAGATATGACTGACCCCAATTAGATTTTACCAATTCAGACAGGCCCAGATCTCTGGAGGAGAGTGTAATCCATCTGAAATTTCCCTGAGAATAACACTTCACAGATTTTCTGAACTTTCTGTGAAGCATCTAGACTCTGCCTTTCCTATTATGTCCTGTCTGGCAGTTGGTGCTTCTCAGCCTGCAGCTCCCCACCAATGTAAAGAGGTGTGGTGCCTTTAATTCTTAGCAGCCCCTGTCCCTGCCTGGGGCATGGCTGACTTGAACTTTTGCTGTTACCCAGCCCCTGGGGTTTGAGTTCTCTGAGGAAGGGCCACCACTTGAGCTGGGTCCCACCCCACTTGTATTGGGAATTTTATGAACATGCTGGAATTATCTCATCCACTAGACTTATTGCTTTTTCTCTCAGACCAATCTTAGCACTGCCTTTGCCTGGGTCCAGCTACTAAGTGCAAATATCTGAGAATTTCTGTAATGAGATAGTAAGAATAGTTTTTTTAAAAGGAAGAAATAAAGAAAAAAAGAAATCTCTTTTCAAGGCCTTTGATAGCTCTTAAGTTTTTTCAGTCCCACTGTAGACTATTTGCCCTTTAAGGAATTAGCTCTTTCACCTGAATAGCTACTCTCAGATAACTTTAACTCTACCCTTGCTCTCTCTGGATGGTGATGAAGCCTGAGGATTCTGGTGGTTGTTAAAAAGTTAAAAAAAAAAAAGGGTTGGAGAGAAAGAGAGAAAAGGAAAGGGGATAACAACGCTTTTCAGAGCTGGACCCCAGATTCCTGGGTTTGCAAACAAGAGCCATGGTTGGTATCATTTCTATGTGCTCCTTTTTCTTTGAGTCCAGACCTCTTCCAGTAGTCTGAACACATCCACCTCCAAAAACGCCTGTTTTTTTTTTTTTTTTTGTTGTTGTTGTTAGCTCTGCCTCCACTCTGTCTGGCCAAATCCTCCCAGTTCCTTTCATGCCTCCTCTTTGTTTATCTGTGCTTGGAGCCTTTATTCAGTAGTCCAAATTTGTTAATCAATTCTACAATTGGGGCCTGGTTGACCCCTCTCCTTGATCCAAGCACAGATTGTTTCTTTTTCCCTCAGGGAAACAGCTCCAAGACAGTCTGCTGTGTCTGTGGGGGAAGGTTGCCATCCCCCTGACTGGAGAAACTTAGAGGTCTTTGCTACAGTCTCAGCCATCCCACCCATTCCAGACTGGTGTACAGTATGTATCTTGTCACAAAGTCCCTGAAACAGCTGGTTCATTCAGTTCCTGGTTATTTATCAGCTGCCATAGAGGAATAACTAGCTAAATTCCACAACTCACCACTCTGTCATCTATCTTGTCCCACCCCCTCTATATAACATTCCTTTTTTTAGAAGGTTATTAATGGGGTCATTTTTTAATTAAGATTTGTTCACATACCATACAATCATCCAATGCATATAATCCATTGATCACATTGCCATCATATAGTTGTTCATTCATCACTCTGATCTATTTTTTAACAATTTCCTTCTACCAGAAAAAAGTGAAAGAAAGAATAAAAAGTTAATAGTAAAAACACCCAAATTGCCCCCACCCTATTTTTCCCTTTGTTGCCTCCAATTTTCTATTCATCCATCCATACACAGGATAAAGGGGAATGTGATCCACATAGCTTTAACAATCACATTATCACCCCTTGTAAGCTCCATTGTTGTATAATCATCTTCAAGGTTTAAGACCACTGGGTTGTAGTTTGATAGTTTCAAGTATTTACTACTAGCTATTTCAATTCATTAAAATCTAAAAAGAGTTATTTATATTGTACATAAGAGTGCCCACCATAGTGACCCCTCAGCTCTTTTTGGATTCTCTCAGCCACTAAAACTTTATTTCATTTCATTTCACATCCCCCTTTTGGTCAAGAAGTTGTTCTCCATCCCGTGATGCTGGGTGTAGATTCCTCTCTGGGAGTCACATTACTAGGCAGAATTACATCCCTGGGTGTCAGGTCCCACATGGGGGGAAGGCCCTGATTTCACCTGCCAAGTTGGCTTAGCTAGAGAGAGAGGGCCACACCTGAGCAACAAAGAGGCATTTGGGGGAGAAACTTAGGCACAATTATAAGCAGGCCTAGCCTCTCCTTCACAGCAACAGGCTTCCCAAGTGGAAGTCCTGTGATAGAGGGTTTGGAACATTAAACTGCCAGTCCTCAGTGTTTGGGAGCACAACAGCAACCATCAAGGTGGGAAAACCCAACACCTCTGCATTTTTCCCCAGCTCCTCAAGGGGACTCTGCATATTTTTTTACTTTTTAATTAACTATGACTATATCAAAAAAATTAAAAATCCATACAATAAAAAAACATTTCAAAGAAACCAAAACAAGGGAATAAGTAAAAGACACCTAACCAAAAATAACTATATTACTTCCAACGTGTTCCTTCACCCCCAAGAAAATATACAGACTATAACCCAGCAAAGTAATAAGAAAGACAGACAACCTAAGATAACAACATTTCTGTGAACTTGTTCTTACCATACCCACCTGAAATTAACAAACCACAGTCATTCATGGGCATTCCCAGAATGTTAAATTTACCCATGATAACCTATCTGTTATTAGATTATTTCCCCTTCACTAATTGCTTTCTATCACTAGGTCTCCTACATTCTATGTTATAAACCTTTTATTTTACATTTTTCAATGTTCACATTACTTCATAGCATATAGTATTTCTATTTTTGTGCCTGGTTGATTTTGCTCAGCATTTTGTCTTCAAGGTTCAGCCATGTTGTCATATGTTTCACAACATTCTTTCTTACTGCTGTGTAGTATTCCACCATGTGTATATACCAGACTTTATTTATCCACTCATCTGTTAAAGGACATTTGGGTTGTCTCCATCTCTTGGCAATTGTGAATATTGCTGATATGAACATTGGCATGCAGATATCTGTTCATGTCACTGCTTTCAGATCTTACAGGTATATACCAAGAAGTGTGATTGCTGGATTAAAGGGTAACTCTATACCTAGTTTTCTAAGGAGCTGCCAGACTGCCTTCCAGAGTGGCTGAACCATGATACAGTCCCACCAACAATGAATAAGAGTTCCAAATTCTCCATATCCTCTCCAGCATCTGTAGTTACCTGTTTGTTTAATGACAGCCATTCTTAATTGGTGTGAGATGATATCTTGTTGTGGTCTTAATTTGCATCTCTCTGATAGCTAGTGAAGCTGAATATTTTTTCATGTATTTTTTAGCCATTTGTATTTCATCTTCAGAGAACTGTATTTCCATATCTTTTGCCCATTTTATAATTGGGTTGTGTGTAATATTGTCATTGATTTGTAGGATTTCTTTATATATGCAAGATATCAATCTTTTATCAGATACAGAGTTTCCAAAATTTTTCCAATTGGGTTGGCTGCCTCTTCACCTTTTTGACAAATTCCTTTGGGGTATGGAAACTTCTAAGCTTTAGGAGTTCCCATTTATCTATTTTTTCTTTTGTTGCTTGTGCTTTAGGTTTAAGGTCTAGGAAGTGACTGCCTAATACCAGGTCTTGAAGATATTTTCCTACATTATCTTCTAGGTGTTTTATGGTACTGTCTCTTATGTTGAGGACTTTATTCCATTTTGAGTTAATTTTTGTATAGGGTGTGAGGTAGCATTCCTCTTTCATTCTTTTGGATATGGGTATCCAACTCTCTCAGCCCCTTGTTGAAGACACTGTTATGACCCATTCAGTGGCTTTGGTGGCCTTATCAAAGATCAGTTGACCATAGATCTGGGGGTCTATCTCCAAATTCTTTATTCAATTCCATTGATCAATATGTCTATCTTTTTGCCAGTACCATGCTATTTTGACTCCTGTGGCTTTATAATAAGCTTCAAAGTCATAGAGTGTAAATCCTCCCACTTAGTTTTTCTTTTTTAGAGAGTTTTTAGCAGTTTGAGGCATCTTCCCTTCTAAATAAAATTGATAACTAGCTTTTCCAAGTTTGTGAAATAGGTTGTTGGAATACTGATTGGGATTGCATTGAATCTGTAGATGAGTTTGGGTTGAATTGACATCTTAATGACATTTAGCCTTCCTATCCATGAATATGGAATATTTTTCCATCTTTTAAGGTCCCTTTCTATTTCTTTTAGTAGAGTTGTGTAGTTTTCTTTGTATAGGCCTTTTACATCTTCGGTAAAGATTATTCTTTGGTACTTGATTTTATTTTAGTTGCTTTTGAAAATGGTATCTTTTTCTTGAGTGCCTCTTCACTTTGGCCATTTATAGTGCATGGAAACATTACTGATTTTTGTGCATTAATCTTGTATCCCACTACTTTGCTAAATTTATTTATTAGATCTAGTAACTGTGCCATTGATTTCTCAGGATTTACCACATATGAGATCATATCATCTATAAATAATGAGAGTTTTACTTCTTCTTTTCCAATTTGGATGTCTTTTATTTCTTTGTCTTGCCAGGTTGCCCTGGCTAGCACTTCCAGCACAATGTTGAATAACAGTGGTGACAGCGGGCATCCTTGTCTTGTTCCTGATCTTAGAGGGAAGGCTTTTAGTCTCTGACCACTGAGTATATGCTGGCTGTGGGTTTTTCATATATGCTCTCTACCATATTGAGGCAGTTTCCTTCAATTCTTACCTCTTGAAGTGTTTTTATCAAGAAGGGATGTCAGATTTTCTCAAATGTTTTCTCAGCATCTATTGAGATGATAATTTGATTTTTCTCTTTTGATTTGTTAACATGTTGTTATACATTGATTTTCTTATGTTGAATGATCCTTGCATGCCTGGATTGAACCCCACTTTGTCATGCTGTATGATTTTTTTAATGTGTCTTTGGATTCAATTTGCAACTATTATGTTGAGAATTTTTACATTTATATTCATGAGGGTGATTGGCCTATAATTTTCCTTTCTTGTATCATCTTTGATTGGTTTTGGTACTAGAGTGATGCTAGCTTCATAAAATGTGTCATGTAGTGTTCCATTTTCTTCAATGGTTTGAAAAAGTTTAAGTAAGTTTGGTATCAGTTCTTTTTGTAATGATTGGCAGAATTCCTCTGTGAAGCCATCTGGCCATGGGCAATTTGTGGGAAAATTTTGATGACTGATTGGATCTCTTTGCTTGTGATTGGTTGGCTGAGGTCTTCTGTTTGCTCTCTGTTTAGTATAGATTGTTCATATGTTTCCAGAAAATTGTCCATTTCCTTTCCATTATCTAGTTTGTTGGCAAACCATTGTTCATAGTTACATAATTTTTTAAATTTCTTTGGGATCCACACTAATGTCACCTCTCTCATTCATTATTTTGTTTATTTGGGTCTTCTTTCTTTTTGATTTTGTCAGTATAGCTAGGGACTTGTCAATCTTGTTGATCTCAAAGAACCAATTTTAGTGTTATTTATTCTCTCTTGGTTTTTTGTTCTTTATGTCATTTATTTCTGCTTTAATACTTGTTACTTCTTTTCTTCTACTTGGTTTAGGATTAATGTGCTGTTCATTTCCTAGCTTCTACAGTTGCTCCATTAGTTCTTTGATTTTAGCTTTCTTCCTTTTTGATGTATGCATTTTGTGCTATAAATTTCCCTCTCAGTACTACTTTTGTTACAACCAATAGTTTTGATATGTTGTGTTCTTGGTTTCATTCATCTTTATATATTTAGCAATTTCTCTTGCTATTTCTTCTTTAACTCACTGATTGTTTAGAATTGTGTTGTTTAACCTCCAGATATTTTTTAATTTTCTAAGTCTCTGGTGGTTATTGACTTCTATTTGTATTCCATTGTGATCAGAAAATGTGCTTTGAGTAATTTCAATTTTTTTTTTAATTTATTGAGGCTTGTTTTATGTCCCAGCGTATGATTTATTCTGGAGAAGGTTCCAAGAGCACGAGAGAAGAATGTGTATCCTGGTGATTTGTGATGCAATGTTCTATATATGTCTGTTAAATCAAATTCATTTATCAGATTGTTTAGGTTTTCAGTTTCCTTATTGGTCTTCCATCTGGTTGATCTATCTATAGGGTAGAGTGAGGTGCTGAAATTTCCCACAATTATTGTGGAAACATCAAATACTTCCTTTTGTTTTGCCAACATTTGTCTCATGTATTTTGGGGCACCTTGATTGGGTGCATAAACATTTATGATTGTTATTTCTTCTTGTTGAGTTGTCCCTTTTATTAGTATGTAGTGGTCTTCTTTGTCCCTCATAACATCCTTGCACTTAAAGTCTATTTTATCTGAGATTAATATTGCTACTCCTGATTTCTTTTGGCTGTAGCTTGCATGAAATATTTTTTCTACCCTTTCACTTTTAGTTTCTTTGTGTCCCTGTGTCTATCATGAGTCTCTCGTATGCAACATATTGATGGTTCATATTTTGATCCATTCTGCATATCTATATCTTTTTATTGGGGAGTTTAATCCATTTATGTTCAACTTTATTACTGTGGAGGCATTTCTTGAATCACCCATCCTATCCTTTGGTTTATGTTTGTCAGATATGTTTTCCTTCTCTCTTACCATCCTTTAATTTACCCACACTGAATCTTTTTACTACTGAACATTTCTCCATCTCTCTCTCTACTTTCTTTGGTTCTCTGTCTGTAGGGTTCCCTTTAGTATCTCAAGTAGGGCATGTCTCTTGTTAACAAATTCTCTCAGCATTTGTTTGTCTGTGAAAAATTTAAGCTCTCCCACAAACCTGAAGGTGAGCTTTGCTAGATAAAGAATTTTTTGTTGGCAATTTCTCTTTCTCAGAATTTTAAATACGTCATTCCACTGCCTTGTTACCTCCATGGTGGCCACTGAGTAGTCACTACTTATTCTTATGCTGTTTCCTTTTTAAGTGGTGAATTGCTTTTCTTTTGCTGCTTTCAGAACTTGCTCCTTCTCTTCTGCATTTGATAATCTGATCAGAATATGTCTCAGAGTGGGTTTATTTGGATTTACTCTGTTTGAAGTTCACTGGGCATTTCTGCTTTGTGTATTTATGTTGTTTAGGAGGTTTGAGAAGTTTCCTCCAACAATTTCTTTGAATACTCTTCCTAGATCTTTAACCCTTCTCTTCCCCTTCTGCAACAGCAATGACTCTTATATTTGTATGTTTTATATTGTTCACCATATCTCTGGGGTCCATTTTGATTTTTTCAATTTTTCCCTTTTTTTTTCTTTTGTTCTTTCACTTTCCATTCTGTCCTATTTGAGGTTGTTAATTCACTGTTCAGCTTCCTCTAATCTAGTACTGTGAGTGTCCAGAAGTTTTTAATTTTGTTAACAGTTTCCTTTATTTCCATAAGATTGTCTTTTTTAATTTACTCTTGCAATTTCTTCTTTATGCTCTTCTAGGGTCTTCTTCATATCCTTTATATCTTGTGTCATGCTCTCATTGTTTGTTTTTAATTCTTTGATTAATTCCTTATGTACTGTGTCTCCTTTGATCTTTTCATTTGGGTGTTTGGGTTTGGGTTATCCATATCATCTGGTTTCTTCATATGCTTTAAATTTTTCTTTTGTGTTTGGCCTCTTGGAATTTGCTTAACTTGATGGGGTTCTTTTAGGATATGTAGACTTATTAGAACAATTATCTCTAATATGTTTCATCTACAGCTTGGTGGGTTACATATTCTTTAACTTACCAGCATGTGGCATCTGTGAGCCACCTATTCCCCTCAAGCCAGTTCTCCCCAACTTTGTCTTTGTGGTGAGTGGGGGGTCTGAAGCTTGTGGAGGTCCAATTGTTGCACCAAGTTTGCATGTGTAGTTGGTGCTGCTCACCCTGAATGCATGTGATGTCTCTGAGCATTTAGGAAGAGAGAACAGCTTTAATAATCAAATCTCCCAGGTGTTCTGAGGTTTAAAGCTGTTGCAGGAGTCTAAACCTTCATTTCAGACTTGCCACAGTTTGTCTCTGCTACTGACCTGCAAATCCTTGGTATTGGTGTATGGTCCCTGGGACTTTCCAGTGGGTCCCACTTCCAAGCTGTGCCCTCCTAGGGTGACTGCTGTGAGAAGACTCTGCTATGTCACAAGTGAGTGCAGCCCTCCAATGGAAGTTCTGGGCCAAGGGGCCTTGTAAGGGTATTCCCGGTCCACTGAAATGATGGCTGCATGGGGCGTGTTAATTTCCCCCTTTTCACACACCTCTGCCTTCCTAGCTCCAGGGCAGTTATCTCTAGTTGTTAAAAAGAAAAAAAAAAAAAAACAACAACAACAAAAACAAGGGTGCCCAGTGTTCTTTTTCACTTTAGTTGCTCTTTTTCACTTTAATTATTATTCTGGTTATTTTTGCTTGTGTGGTAATGAGGGTGTCGGGGATTGATTTTGGTAATAAATGTACAACTATGTAATGGTACTGTGAACAATCACTTGTACGATTTGTTTTGCATGACTAGATGGTATGTGAATATATCTCAATAAAATGAATTTTTAAAAAAAGGCTATTGTCCATGCCAGCTATTAGGGTGTATACATGTTGCTGGAAACACTTCCCACTATGCTGGGTTGTGTGGCACAGCTCTGGGCTGCAGCACCAGGCACCAGGCAGGAGCATTCTCAGCCCACCAGGAAGATGGCTGTATGAGGCACAGTTATTTTCTCCCTTTTCACTGGTGTCCACCTTTCTAGCTCTGAGACATTTATCTGTGGGTGTGCCAAAGGCTATCATCCATGCCAGCTATTAGGATGTGTGTGCATATTGCTAGAAACACTTCCCACCATGTTAGGTTTTGCAGCACAGCTCTCAGCTGTGGGGCTGGGCACTGGGCAGGAGTGTTTCCAGCCCATTGGGATGATGGCTGTATGGGGCATTGTTACTTTCCCCTTTATTGCTGTGCCAGTTTGAATATACTACATCCCCCAAATGCCATTATCTTTGATTTAATCTTGTGTGGGCAGACATTATCAGTGTTGATTAGATTTCTTTGAGTGTTTCTTTGGAGATGTGCCCCACCCAGCTGTGGGTGATGACTCTGATTGGATAATTCCCATGGAGGTTTTGCTCCACCCATTCAGGGTGGGTCTAAGTTGAGTCACTGGAGGCATATAAATAAGCTGACAGACAGAGGGAACTCAGTGCAGCTGAGAGTGAACTTTTGAAGAGGACCTACAGCCAAGAGGGACACTTTGAAGAAAGCACAGGAGCTGCAGATGAGAGACATTTTGAAGATGGCTGTTGAAAGCAGACTCTTGCTCCAGAGAAGCTAAGAGAGGACAAATACCCTAAATGCAGCTAAGAGTGACATTGTTGAGGAGCTGCAGCCTAGAGAGGAACGTCCTGGGAGAAAGCCATTTTGAAACCAGAACTTTGGAGCAGATGCCAGCCACGTGCCTTCCCAGCTAACAGAGGTTTTCCAGACACCATTGGCCATCCTTCAGTGAAAGTACCTGATTGCTGATGCGTTACCTTGGACATTTTATGGCCTTAAGACTGTAACTGTGTAACCAAATAAATGCTTTTTATAAAAGCCAATCCATATCTGGTGTTTTGCATTCCAGCAGCATTAGCAAAGTAGAACAATTGCCTACCTCTGCCTTCCTAGCTCTGAGACAATTAGCTGCAGGTGTGCGAGAGGCTATCATACATACCAGATAGTAAGGCATGCCTATGGGTTGTAGGGAAGTAGCTCTTGCCATGCTTCACTCTGTGGCTTTTGCTGCCAGATTTGCAGTCATTTTTGACTTTTTAAAAGTAGTCAAACTCCAAACTCCAACCCCCAGTTTCCTCAGATGATGGCATGGCTGCCACTTCTACAGCAGGCTCAATCATTTCTTTCAGAATACAGACTCCTGGTTTCACCAAGTGCACAGTCCCCATGAATCTAGCAGATCTTGTTCAGCTGGTGCCTCACTGGAACTGGTGCTCTGGATCACTTTCTGTCTTTTATCTAGTATTTTTCATGGAGATTTTTTTTGCCCTGTCTCTCCTAATCTGCCATCTTCTGGAACTTCTATAGCATTATTGAAATTACAAAATTTTACAAATGGAGAATAAATTAGTGGTCCTCAGAGGTTAAGATGGGGTTAGGTCTGGTAGATTGGTTTGGCTATATCATTATCCAGGTTGTGATACTGTACTATAGTTTTGCAAGTTATCATTGGGGAAACTGGGTAAAGTTTCTCTATGTATGCATGATCTCTCTGTATTATTTCTTACAGCTGTTTGTGCATCTCTGATTATCTCAAAATAAAAAGTTTAATGTAAAAAAATATATAATGCAGAGCCTGTTAGTCTCTGCTCTAAACCTGGCAATGAATCCATTTCACTTAGCAAATGCCAGTGTCTTTACAAAGGTCTCCAAGACCCTATGTTATCTGTCCCCCATGAGGTCTCTGACATCACCTCTTATTCCCTTCTTCACTCATTGGACTCCAGTCACACTGACCTTCTTGCTGCTCTTTGAACACACCAGGAATGCTTCCATTATCAGGACTTTTTCACTTGCTAATTCCTTTCCCTGTACTGGTCTTCCCTCAGATATCTACGTATCTATTTGCTCCCTTGGTTTATTTTTCTGCAGGGCACTTAATGCCATCTAACATACTTCATATGTTGCTTATTTACATTTTTTGTATCTTTATCCAAAATAGAATGTTACCTCTTTGAGGGCTGGATCTTTTACTATGCAATTCTGTAATCTCAACATCTGTAACATTGCCTGGAACCTACTTAATGCTCAATAAATATTTGCCATATGAATTGAATGAAGTAAGGCATAAAAGGTGCCCAAACAGGGTTATGTGGCAATTCCTTGGCAGTGGTAGAATAAGGAATTCATTTTAAAAATCAATCTTTGGATTCCTTGACCTTTGCATTGGAGTTCCTAATGAAGCCCCTCTTGGCTTCCAGTCCTACACTCACTCTGAGCACATACTACATCTGACCCTCACTAGGGTCCCTTGTTACCCTAGATGTACAATCACTGAAATCCCAGGACACTGCCTGAAGAATCTGGAAGCAGTACCAGAGAGCAATTTGGTCAATTCTTTACACATGCCCAGAAGGAGTAAACCTCTGCACAGTTACCTTTCTACAATGATGGCCCCATTAATTTTGGCAAATGAGGGCCAGAATGGGCAGTGATCTGGGCCTATATGAAGTAAAAATGACCATAAAGATAGTGATAATTGACTCATATGGGGTAATTTACAATTTACAAACTTGACATACACGTTATCTCCTGGAGTCTCAGCTTCACAATTTTGTGTGCAGATTGCCATCTCCATTTTAACAGATCAGGAAGCAGAGGTTCTGAGAAATACAGCAACTTGCTATAGATGCCATCTCATGACGTGGGTAAAATAAGACATTCCCTTTGCTCTCTACCTCACCTGTCTATCCAGAAGACTTCTGCTAGAGAAGACTCTAAAGCCAAACTTTCTAGGTTTGAATCCAGGTTCTTCCTCTTGCGTATTATTTAACTTCTGTGACTCAGTCTCCTAATCTTTAAAATGGAAATGATAACAAAAGAACACACATTATAAGATTATTGTGAATATTCAACTAATTAATCACATGAAATGCTTAGAACAGTATCTGACACAGAAGAAAGGTGAAAATCATATCTTATTTTATGCAGGCAATCCTCCTGCTGGCCACTGGGATTATCTGTGAGATGTGTTCCACTGTACTTTGGTATACTTCTTCCCAGATGTTCCTCCATTGGTGGCCACCTCATCTATTCTGCTGTGCTCTTGGTACCATTGATGAGAGCTTCTCTGATGATCCTTGTAGGCTGATTGCAGTGGATACGGAAATTAATGTGGGAGGCTGTGAGATATCCTCTGTCCAGCTATCCTCCTTACATTGAGCATTCGCTGAATGCCTGCACTGTACAAGGAAAGCTCTTGGAAAACATGGCAGGAGGTGCAGAGAAGAGCAAGATTAGATTATACTCAGAGTCCATGAGCCCTCTTAGAAGCTCCTTGACTAGTTGGAGCAACATCCATGTACATGACTTCTCTACCAGGTTGTGTGAAGTAAATATTTTCCTCAAGGTTAAAATCCATTGTTCCCATCTTAGCCACATCTTCTATCACCTTCATGATAAAGATTAAATCCAGAACATATCATTCATTGTCTTCTGTGGTCTGGCCTCCCCTGCCCACCGTGCACATCTTCTCTGGCCCCAACTCCTATATTATCCCTTCCCATACCTTTTGCTCCAGCTGCATCACCTGAAAAAAGCATGGCCTTTCCTGCTTCTCTGATTTTATCTATGTGCTTTTCTGATTTTATCTATGCTGTTTCTTTGGTCTGGAATCCTCTTTCTCTCCTTTTGTCTCCCCTACACTCCCCTCCAACACACAGTGCCACACATGGATATGCACACATGTACACAAATACACACATGTTCATACTCACACACAAACACACACAGACACATGCACACTCATACATATACTCAAGCATAAACTCCTTTTCTTCTGTTTAAATCCTTTCAAGCCTCTAAGGCTTACCTAAATTGCCACCTCTTCTGAGAAGACTTACCTGGGTTCCTCTCACTTTAGTACTAAGTACTCCTGTGTTAGTGCTCCCCCCATCATATTGATTGTACTTCTGTCATATTCTTGCTTTACTTTTCCTGGGTTTATGTTGTGACTTAATGAGAAGCAGTACTGCCTTGAGGTTTCAGAGCACAGGCTTCAGAGTCAGACAGAAAGGCATGCAACCAGACCTGTCACTTTCTAGCTGTGTGACCTTGGACAATTGACTGATCCTCTCTGAGCTTCAGTTTACTCATCTATAGCATGGGACTGAACTAATTCCTTGATCACAGAACTGTTGTGAGCATAAAAGTCACAGCTAATCAGGGTAAAAATTTATCACAGTGCAAGATATGTAGTAGCAGTCAATTCTTACCAGCTATCATTATCATTATTATTTTCCCACTACTGCTTCTGCATTTAGCTGTTTACTTGCCTGTATCTACAACTAGATATCCAAAATATTGAGTGCAGGGGCTGTGTTTCTTCCATTTAGTCTTCCCTACAATGAATAAAACAGAAACTAGCATATTGTAAGTGCTCAACAAATATATTCTGAACGGATTCAAATTAATGGATTCAAGGGTACATTTTCACTGACCCTTGAAGAAGGAGTAGGATCTCCACAGGCAGTGGAAGATGAGAAAGGGAATTCAAGGTGGCAGAAAAAGTGTGAGCAAAGGTGAGGAAATGGGAAAAACTAAAGGGTGTTAGAGAGAGGGGAGAAGCCTAGTATGACTTGAATGTAAGGGATGTGAAGGAGAAATATAAAAGTGTGGCTAGAATTGTAGATTGGGACTTGGAATTCCAGAGTGAAAGTGTGGACTGCCCCCATCTCAGCTCTATTGAAGTAGGTGTATTTGGGAAGGGAGAATTGGAACAAAATCCAATTATTTCTTATCCACCAAACTGGCCATGACCACTGAATCTGATGTATTAGTTGTGTCATTGGCAGAAATGTGTCTCTCTTTCCAGGCAATTCTTATTTTTTACAATGAAAGGAGAATTATTCCATTTGACTTGGGAAGATATTTTTCCTTCTATATTTAGTACTTACATGCTATTCATACTTTCATATGCACTTAGACATACCAGATACTCTTGGAATTGAATTCCCAGGTCGAAAATACTCTCAGATCATATAAATCATGAAGATCTGTCAGTCATGGATGGTTCTGTGAGGGTGAGCCATTGTGTCCTCTAAGGAAGGTTGTTCTTTGCTCCCTCCACCCTCCTGAAGTCTATCATATTTGCAGACCATGCAGAATATCTGCCTCCAACTCAGCTGTGTTAATACAGGTCTTCCAAGAAGCAGATACCAGATGGGATAAAAATATTCATTTTTTAGGGAAAAAAAAAAGGCCTGTGTGAGGAAAAATAGGGAGGGAGCTGTGAAGGCTAGGAAAGCTGTCAGACAGTGATGCAAACATGATGCCACGTGAAGGAGAAAGGGAGAGAAAGTTGGTACAAGCATCCCACACTGCTGTAACACCTAAGAATGGCTCAATAATACTGTTGGGGAGTCCTCAAACCAAAGTCTCTGCCAGAAGTGTACCATGTGTTCCAGGAATGGATCAGTCTTAGAATACCTGCCACACTCAGTCATTGGTTTGGAGCAGCTCATAGTATCCATGGCCTCAATGAAAATTGGGCTATGGATTTCAGCGTGCAGCAGCTATGGCCATTAGGCAATTCACTTCATTCATTTTGTCTGTGAGGCACATTCTCATTGACAAGACATTAAAATTCTTTAACCTGGACATGCTTGAACTGGAACAACAGATATAGTAGCCATAAGAAACTAGGTTATGCTGTAGTAGGAAGCAATCACTAAATCTCAATGATTTTATGACAGAGATTTATTTCTTGATGGACTTCATGTCCAGCATGGGTCAACTAGGGATCTGCTCCATGAAGTGTCCTTCTCATTCTGGAATGCAGGCTGAGGGAACAGCACCTCAGTTTTTCATGTTTTCTATTTGCTAGAGCAGTTACAGGTTTAGAGAAAAATCATGAAGAAAGTACAGAGTTCCCACATGACCCCACTACACAAGCAGTTTTCCCTATTATTAATATTGTGCTTTTAAGTTACATTCAGTTGATGAAACAATATTATTATGCATATATCATTAACTATAGTCAGTAGTTTATATAGGATTTGCCCCTTTGTTGTAGAGTTCTATTGTATTTTTTTTTATTTTTTATTCTGGTAACATATATGCAACCTAAAATACCCCATTTTACCACTCTCAAATATACAATTCAGTGGTGTTAATTACATTCACAATGTGCACCATCACCAACATCCATTACCAAAACTTTTCCATAACCCCAAACAAACTGTACCATTTAACCATTAAATCCCCGTTCTCTACTCCCAACCAAACCTGGTCACCTTTATTCTAGTTTCTAACTCTATGAATTTGCCTATTCTATTTATTTCATATATGTGAGATTATACAATATTGACCTTTACACACAACATGATGACTTCAAGATTCATTAATTTTATAATATGCATCAGAACTTCATTCCTTTTATGGCTTAATAATATTTCATTTTATGTATATATCATGTTTTGCTTATCCATTAATCTGATGATGGACACTTGGCTTGAATCTGAAATTTGGAAATTGTAAATAATGCCACTGTGAACATCAGTGTGCAAATATCTGTCCAAGCACCTGCTTTCAATTCTTTTGGATATACACATGAAGTGGGATTACAGGGTCATATGGTAATTCTGTATTTAACTATGGGAATAAATGTCAAACTGTTTTCTGCAGTGGCTGCAGGAACTTATATTCCCACAAACACTGAATGGGTGTCCCTACTTCTTCACATCCTCTCCAATACTTCTTTATTTTTTCTTTTAAATATTAGCCACTCCAGTGGGTGTGATGGTATCTCACTGTGGTTTTGATTTTTCCTTTCCCTAATGGCTAATAATGTTGAGCATGGTTCCATAAGCTTTTTGCCATTTGTAGGACTCTCTTGGAAAAATATCTATTAAAGTCTTTTGCCCAATTTTTGTTGGGTTGGTTGTCTTTTGAGTAATAGGACTTCTTTATATATTCTGGATATTAAATGATTATCAGATATATGGCTTTAAAACATGTTCTCCCATTCAGTAGATTGTTTTTTCTATGATAAAGGAGTTTCATGGAGAAAGGATTTTTTTATTTTTATGAAGTCACATTTATCTATTTTTTTCTTTTTTGCTCATGCTTTTGGTATAAAGTCTAAGAAATTATTGTGTAAAATAAAGTGCTAAATATGCTACTCTATATTTTCTTTTTAGGAGTTTATATTTTGTGTTCTTATATTTAAGTATTTTTCCATTTTGAGTTAATTTCTATATATGGTATGAGGTAGAGGTACACCTTTATTCTTTGCATTTGGATATCTGCAAGAGACTGTTTTTCTCTATAGGATGCATTTAGTATCCTTATCAAATATCAATTGGTCATAGATGTGAGGATTCCAGTTCTCCACCTGTTATTGATTTCCAGCTTCATTCCTTTGTGGTCAGAGAAAGTGTTTTGTATAATATTAGTCAACTTAAATTTATGGAGATTGTTTTGTGACCCATCATGTGGTGTATCATGTAGAATGATTCATGAGCACTTGAGTAGAGTGTAAATCTTGCTGTTTTGGGGTGCAATGTTATGTATATGCCTGTTAGGCTTAGTTCATTTATTATTTTGTTCAAGTTCTCTGTTTCCATATTGATGCACTTTCTAGATGTTCTACCCACAGATGAGAGTAGCATATTGAAGTCTCCAAATATTTCAGAGATGCCTACTTTTTCCTTCAGTGTTACCAGTGTTTTCCTCATGTATTTTGGAGAACAATGGTAGGGAGCGTAATTATGATTGTTATCTTTTCTTGGTGAATTGCCCCTTCAAGTAATACATACAGTGCCCTTCTTTCTCTCTTTTAATATTTTTGTATCTAAAGTCTATTTTGTCCAATATTAGCATAGCGACCCTGGCTCTTTTCTGGTTACTGTTTGTGGGTTATCTTCTCCCAAACTTTCAATTTCAGCCTATTCCTGTCCTTAGTTCTAATGTGAGTCTCTTATATGCAGCATATGGTTGGATATACTTTTATACCCATTCTGCAATCTGTGTCTTTTGATTGAGGAGGTTAATTCATTAATATGCAAAGTTATTGCTGTAAATGCAGTACTTCAACCATTTTCCCTTTGGCTTTTGTATGTCATATCTTATATTCTCTCTCTTTTTACCATTTTAGTTACACTTACTGATAATCCTCATTTCTATACTCTACTCCAAACCTCTCTCTCTTGTCTTTTCCTTTCAGCCTGTAGAATTCCCTTTAATATTTCTTGTAGGGCAGGTCTCTTCTTGACGATCTCTCTAAGAGTCTGTTTATCTGTCAATATTTCAAACTTTCCTTCATTTCTTTTTTTACCTTTTTTATTGCAAAATATAACATATTCAGAAAAGTGATTACTTTCAAAGTATGATTTTACAAGTAGATATAGAGCAAATTTCACAGAATGTTATAGATTACTGTTTCAGAATTTCAGTCATTTCCTTATTGTGAAATATAACATATACAGAAATGTAATAACTTTCAAAGTATAATTAACAGGTAGCTATAGAGCAAATTTCAAAGCATGTTATATGTTAAGTTCCATCATGTCAGTTATTTCCTTATAGTTATTTTAGTACCATAGACACTAAAAAAATTATTTATATAAAGACTCAGTGTTTGTAATCTTTTGTTAAATCCTATTTTGTCTGTTGCTAGCACTCTGTCTCATTTGATCTCTGTCTCAATCTTCTGGAATATCTCAGCAGTGACCAACCAAACTTATTCATACTGAAAAGGGGTGTTGACATTATGGGGAATGGCAAATATACCTTGTTGATGTTCTCAGGGAGAACTTTTATAGTCTCAGAAAGTGACCAAGTATTCATTAGTATTTTGGGGACTACTGTTGCTTAGGGCTTAGCATACTCTGTGCATTTGTAATATCCAACTGGGGCTTACTTTAGAGTAACACCTAGGAGAGCCTCTCAACTCGATTTGAAATCTCTTGCCACTGAAACCCTATTTTTTACCTTTATTTTCCCCCTTTTTGTCAAAATTTCATTCTCAATCCCTCAATGCCAGGACCAGGCTCTTTCCTGGAAGTCATTTCCCATGTTGCCAGGGAGATTCACCCCCTGGGGAGTCAATGTCCAACATAGAGGGGAGGGTAATGAATTTATTTGCAGAATTGTGCTCAGAGAGAGAAAGGTCAAAACTGAGCAACAAAAGATGTTCTCTGGAGGTGACTCCTAGTAATAATTATAGTTAAGTTTAGCCTCCCCTTTAGAGCCATAGTTTCATAAGAGCAAGTGTCAAGATTGAGGGCTTGACTTATTAAGTAGGGGTTCCTAATTTCACATAACATATACTTTGTCAAAGATAAACAATGTCTCATATTATCTTCACTTAGTTGTACAATCATCATCTCTCTCAAATTTAATTATCATAACTCCAACCTCCTAAAGTTCTTATCAGTCACTAGTTATTTATCACAAGTATTCCTTGTAAATATAGTCTATTATATGCAATATGTAATTTTTCCCATATACCATTCTGTTGTTAAATATTTGTAGCAGTGTCATACCTTAGATGTGAAACATGCAAGCACTTGTGGGATATGTTACTTTAAACAAACACTGTCAAAAATGTTCACCTTCAATGCAGCACTTATACTTAAAATTCCATTAATAAACAATCATCTCCTCTGTCCATTCCCATATCTTTAAGTTCACCCCCATTAGCATATCTGTACATATTAGTTATCATTCACCCTTCACTAGCTTCTGTCTATCTCTATGTCCCATATATTCTACATTTATAAGACATTTTACATTTTTCAGGAAGTTCATAGTAGTGGTAACATACAATATCTCAACTTCTGTGTCTCACTTATTTCACTCAACATTATGTCTTCAAGGTTCATCCATGTTGTCATGTTTCAGAACCTCATTCCTTCTTACTGCTGCATGCAATTACATTATGTGTATATACCACATTGTGTTTATACACTCATCTGTTGAAGAACACTTGTATTGTTTCCACTTCTTGGTAATTGTAAACAATGCCACTATGAGCATCAGTGTCCTAATGTCTGTTCATGTCATTGCTTTCAGATCTTCTGGGTATACACTGAGAAGTAAAATTGCTGGATCATAGTGTTACTTGATATCTGGTTTTCTGAGGAACTGCCAAACTGTCTTCCACATCAGCTGACCATTATATAATCCCACAAGCAATGAATAAGAGTTCCAGCTTCTTCACATCCTCTCCAGAATTTGTAGATCCCAATTTAATGGCAGCCATTCTTATTGGTGTGAGATGATCTCATTGTTGTTTTGATTTGCATTTTCCTGATAGACAGTGAAGAACATTTTTTTCATGTGACTTTTAGCCATTTGTATTTCCTCTTTGGAAAAATGTATTTTCATAACTTTTGCCTATTTTATAATTGGATTTTTTGTATTATTGTCATTAAATTATAGGATTTCTTTATATAAGCTTGGTATCTGTCTCCTATCAGTCATATGGTTTCCACATGTTTTCTCCCATTCTGTTGGCTGCCTCATCACATTTTTGACAAAGTCCTTTGAAGTACAGAAGATTTTGACTTTGAAGAGTTCATGTTTATCTATTTTTTCTTTCTTTTCTTGTGCTTTAGGTGTAAGGTCTAAGAAGTTACCTCCTAATACTAGGTCTTGAAGATGTTTCCCTACATTACCTTTGAGGATTTTATGGTGCTGTATCTTATGTTGATGTCTTTGATCCATATTCACTTAATTTTTGTATAGTTTCTTAGGTAGGGGTCCTCTTTCATTCTTTTGGATATGGCTATCCAGTTCTCCCACCCCATTTGTTGAAGACACTGTTTTGACACAGTTCAGTGAATTTGGGGACCTTATTAAAAAATCAGTCAGAAGTTCCAGGGTGTCACCAGTCAGACAGGGACCTCTACAATACATAGTATGGACTTGGATGGAGAGGCGGGCAGACTGTGATTGAGGAGATTGGGTATGTTCATCCAGAACCCCTGCTGGGGATTAGCAGCTGGACATGGCCCCTAAATGTGAGAAGGAGCTGCTTTCCATCCCTTGTGCACCTATCTCAACAGTGGGCTGGGTCAGAAACCCTACACAGCCCAGCAGCTGGGAACTCCCATGAGGCAACTTTGGATTCGGTGTACTTGCGGTGATGCATTTGCTTTTCCTCCACCCAAGTCCATCGTGTGTGCAGGCAGGAGACAGACAGAGGTGAAAGCATGACAGAACCATGTGGGAAGCACCTCCCCAACCCCAGAGGCTTGTGGGCACATGGTAGATGGGAACTGTGGTGCATTTTAGCTGAACAGTGAGACACACAGCCTCAAAGCCCCAGAATGGTCCAATCAGAGCTCCAGGAAGTGCTAAATACATTGTGCCCTCAAATAGACTCCCTACCAAACTGCACAGGACCCACACCCCTCACCCACATGGCTGGCAGTTCCCAGTGCACTGGGAGAACAGGAGCACTGATTGGATTTCCAGCCAGTTTGGACATCAACAAGTGAGCAGGTGATGTTGGAGGAGAGCTGGTTTGAGCGTGAGAGGCGGCTCAAGAGTGCCATATGCTGGGAAGACAAGGAAAGTTCATTCCAGAAAACTGGGGCTATATATATATATATATATATATATATATATATAGACACACACACACACACACACACACACACACACATGCATATATGTATATTCAAATAATCCTACATATCCCAAAAAAACATTATCAAGATAAGCAAATGCCCCAAAGCCAACAGAAAATTACAAAGCCTAAGAAGAAACAAGAAGATATGGACAAGCATAATGACCAAATTAGAACACAAAAGGAGACATAGAACTTGGAGCAATTTATCAAAGAAGTAGACACAAATTTCTGGAACAACCTCAATGAGTTAGCTATGGCCATGAAAGCAATCAATAAGATTCTAGAACAGAAAGAAGAATTTGAAACAGTAAATTTAAAATAGGAGACTGTGCCAGTTTGAATGTATTGTGTTCCCCAAATGCCATTATCTTTGATGTAGCCTTGTGGGGCAGATGTTTTGGTGCTGATTATATTTGCTTGGAATGTGCCCCACCCAGCTGTGGGTGATGACTCTGATGAGATATTCCCATGGAGGCATGGCCCCACCCATTCAGGGTGGGCCTTGATCAGTGGAGCCATATAAATGAGCTGACTCAGAGAAGGAACTCAGTGCAGCTGTGAGTGATGTTTTGAAGAGGAGCAAGCTTGCTAGAGAGGAATGTCCTGGGAGAAAGCCATTTTGAAACCAGGACTTTGGAGCAGATGCCTGCCACATGTCTTCCCAGCTAACAGAGGATTCTGGATACTGTTAGCCATCCTCCAGTGAAGGTACCCGATTACTGATGTGTTACCTTGGACACTTTATGGCCTTAAGATTGTAACTGTGTAACCAAATAAACCCCCTTTATATAAAACCCAATCCATCTCTGGTGGTTTGCATTCTGCAGCATTAGCAAACTAGAACAGATTTTGGTACCAGAGAAGTGGGGTGCTTTTGCTGCTGAGTCTGCAAGTACAAACATGTTGGAATGGCTTTTCAAATGGATAAGGGGAAGATTCTGGAAGAATTGTAAGGAGCTTGATAGAAAAGGCCAAAACTGCTTTAAAGAGACTATTCATGGAAATGTGGAGTCTAAAGATACTTCTGATGAGGACTTGAGCAGAAATGATGAATGTGTTGTTGTGAACTGGAAGAAAGGTGATCCTTGTTTTAAAGAGGCAGAGAATTTGGCAAAATTGAGTCCTGGTGTCAGGTGGAGGAAGAATTTGAAAGTGACAACCTGGAATACTTAGCTGAGGAGATCTCCAGACTACATGTGGAGGATGTACCCTGGCTTCTTCTTGCAGCTTATAGTAAAATGCGAGTGGAGAGAGATAAACTTAGAACTGAACTCTTGGGTTCAAAGAAACCAGAAGCTGATGCCTTGGAAAGTTACAAACTTCCAGGGGGTGGAATACCAGAAGCTACAGCCCAACATGAGGATGTAACCAAACATGGAACCCAGCCACCATTTCATTACAAGCCAAGATTGGAGATGGAATTATCCAGAAAGGATTTGTGGAAACTCCTATTGTCTGATGGCTTTGACCCCTGCAACATATGACAAAATTCAGCATCCTTTCTTCATGAAAACACTCAGAATAATAGGAATAGAAGGGACCTTTTTCAGTATGATAAAGGCAATATATGGAAAACCCTCAGCTAACATCATACTAAATGAGGAAAGACTGAAAACACTCCCTCTAAGATCAGGAAAAATACAAGATGCCCTTTGTCACCATTGTTTTTTAACCTTGTGCTGGAAGTTCTAGAGAGAGCAAATAGACAAGAAAAAGAAATAAAAGTCATCCAAGTTGGAGAGGAAGAAGTAAGACTTTAATTGTTTGCAGTTGACATGATCCTATACAGAAAAAATCCAGAAAAATCTACAGCAAATCTGCAAGAGTTAAAAACTGAATACAACAATGTGGCAGGCTATAAGATCAACACACAAAAATTAGTAGTGTTCCTATAAGCCAGTAATCAGCAATGTGAGAAGGAAATCAACAAAAAAAAATATCATTTACAATAGCAACCAAAACAAACATGTATTAAGAATAAACTTAACCAAGGCCACAAAAGACCTATACACAGAAAGCTACAAGAAACTACTAAAAGAAATGAAACAGGACCTAAAAAATGGAAGAACATAAAATGTTCATTGATTGGAAAACTAAATATAGTTAAGATATCAATTCTGCCTAAACCGATTTATGCATTCAATGCAACACCAATTAAAATCCCAACAACTTACTTTGCAGAAACAGAAAAACCAATAGCCATATTTATTTGGTAGGTATGAGAAAGAGGAATGAATTTGGCAGTCTCACGCTACCTGACTTTAAAGGATACTACAAAGATACAGTGGTCAAAATGGCATGGTACTGGCATAAAGATAGATATACTGACCAATGGAATTGAACTGAGTGTTCAGAAAATCTAATGCATAAAAAATTCATCTTTGATAAGAAATTCAAGCCAATGCAACTGGGACATAGCAGACTCTTCAATAAATGGTATTTGGAGAAATGGGTATCCATATCCAAAAGAATAAAAGAGGTCTCCTGTCTCACACCTTATTCAAAAATTAACTCAAAAGAGTGCAAAGACCTAAACATTAGCATGAAGATCATAAGATTTTTAGAAGAAACTGTAAGGAAGTATCTTAAAGACCTTGTGATAAGAGCTGGTTTCCTAGAACTTATACCCAAACTGCAAGCAACCAAAGAAGAAATAGATAAATGGGATCTCCTCAAAATTAAAAATCTTTGTACATCAAAGGACTTCAGAGAAGCAAAAAGGCAGCCCATGCAATGGGAGACAATATTTGGAGACTACCTATCAGATAAGGGTCTAATATACAGAATATTTAAAGAGATCTTACAACTCAACATCAGAATGACAAACAACACAATTAAAAATGGGCAAAAGACATGGACAGACACTTTTCTGAAGAGGAAATATGAAGGTCTCAAAAACATATGAAAAGATGCTCAACATCACTGACTATTAGGGAAATGCAAATCAAAACATCAATGAGATATCATTTCACACCTACTAGAAAGGCTATTATAAAAAAAAACAGAAAATTACAAGTGCTGGATAGGATGTGGAGAAAGAGGCACACTTATTCATGGTTGGTGAGAATGCAGAATGGTGCAGCTACTGTTGAAGGCAGCACGGTGGTTCCTCAAGAAGCTAAATATAGAATTGCCACATGATTCAGCAATTCCTTTACTAGGTACATACTCAGAGGAACTGAAAGATAAGACACAAATGGACGTTTGTAAACCAATGTTTATTGTGGAATTATTCAAGTTTTCCAAGACATGGAAACAGCCCAAATGTCCACCAATGGACAAATGGATAAACTGTGATATATACATACAATGGAATATTATGCAGCAATAAGAAAGAACATAGTCACAGAAAATATCACAATGTGGTTGACCCTTGAAGACAATATAGTGCGCAAAGTTAGCTAGAAACAGAAGGACAAATACTATATGGTCTCACTAATATGAACTAACAATAATGAGCAAATTTTGAGAGTTAAAGCTGAGAACACAGGATATCAGAAGAAAGAAAAAGGGGAGGGATAGGTCATTTGATGCTGAATAAGTATAGATTGTTCAACACAATTGATGTATAGATACAGAAATGAATAGCACAGTATTGTGTAACACAATATTGTAAGTACAATGTACAAAGATGTCTGTGAGTAAAGTTGAAAGAAGAGAGCTAGAGGCATGTATGACACCATAAGGAATGATAAACAATAAAGAATGGGACTGTATAACTTTTGAAACCTAGATTGATAAATGATGGTAACTAAATGTACAAATAAGAAAACTTTTTAGGTGTGGCAGAACAAATGAATGTCAACCTTGCAAGGTTTTGAAAAGGGATGGTATTGGGGAAAAATATAATCAATGCAGACTGGAGCTTATGGTTAACAGTAACATTGTAATATGCTTCCATTAAATGTAACAAAGGCAATATACCAAACCTAAATGTCTGTGAGAGGGGAATATATGGGAGGGTTATGAGATTCATGGTGGTGGCTTGGTTTTCTGACCTTATCATTGTATTTTATTGTATTGTGCTTTTATTTTTTCTTTTATCTTTTTATTGCTCTTTTTTAAATTTTTGATTTTTAAATATATTTATATATATTTTGGAGTAATGAATATGTTTAAGTGCTGATTGTGGGGATAAATGAAAAATTACATGATGATACTGTGAACAATTGATTGTATGCCATGGATGACTGCATGGTATGTGAATATATCTCTATAAAATAGCAGAGGTAAAAGTAGACAGAGGGACAGAAATGCTGGAGAAAAGATGCAGAAAGGGATGTAACTATTCACTGTTGGTGTGGAAGTAGAATGGTGTAGCCTATCTGGAAGACAGTGTGGTGGTTCCTCAAGAAGCTAAGTATGTGGGTGCCATAAGGTCCTCCAATTTCATTATAGGGTATATATGTAGAATATCTGAGAGCAGGGACATGAATGGACATTTGCACACTGGTGTTTATGGTGGCACTATTCACAATTTGCAATAGATGGAGGCAGTCTAAGGTTATATTGTCTGAAGAACAGAATGGTGAATTGTGGTGTATGCATATGAGAGAATATTGAGCAGCTGCAAGATGGAATAAAGTTGTGAGACAAACAACAAAGTGAATTGATTTTGAGGACAGAATTTTGAGTGAAGTATGCCAGAAATGAAAAGAGAAACATAATGCCTCACTAATATGGACTAACTAAAATGTGTAAACTCAGAATTGAATCTTAGAGCAGAGGTTATTAGGGAAAGTCTTATTGTAAAAGTTTTTAGATTGTAAACTCTTTCAGCAGTCACATCTATTCCTGAGTTGTAATGGTTAGCTCTAAATTCTGAGATGCAGAGCTTTTTGTGTACAACCTGGTTGATCTTTGAATCTTTGGGTATCTGTGACACCTGAAACCCAGATCTAGAATTTGGAAGGTATGTATGACAGTATTACCCTAAACAGCAACTGTTATAAAAGCCAAAAAAGGGTTCAGTCTTCAATTAGTGATATGAATGAAGCAAATTTGGCTAGGACTAAGGCAAGTCAGGCCAAACAGTAAAAGATTATATTGACTTTGTTTTAAAGCTTCAACTTCTGTGTATAACCAAGGGAAGAGATGTTTATTTGGTGCAGAATTGATATTTTTTGTAGCTCACTAAATAATTTAACTTTCATGGTCAATTTATTCAAACACCATAAGTACATGGAAATTTGAATATGAAGCATGATCTGGTAGGTTTGTACAGGTTAGTGTGAAACCTTCATACATCCCCAAATAATTTGGGCAGAGAATAAAAATGTATCCACATGGCTTCACTGAGGAACTGGGTAATATATGTAAATAAAACTGAAATAAAAAAAAAAGAATGAGTGAACTAGAGTACAGACAATTGAATGCAAATACACAAAAGAACAAATGATGAAAAACTGAAATTTTTGAAATGGAGCTCAAGGAAATTATGGACAACACAAAGTGCACAAATATAAGAATCATTGGTTTCCTAGAAGGAGATGAGACTAGTAAAGTGCTAGGAAGTGTATTTGAAGACATGTTTGGGGACAATTTACCAACCCTTCTAAACAACATAAATATGCAAATCAAAAATGCCCAATGAGCTCCAAATAGAATAAATCAACCCCGAGTCATGTAATAATCAGATTGTCAAATGCTGAAGAGAAGGAGAAAATCCTGAAAGCAGTAAGAGAGAAGTGATTCACCACACACAACGGAATCCACATAAGACTAAGTACTGACTACACAGTGAGCACTATGGAGACAAGAAGGCATTGGTGTGACATATTTAAGATTCTGAAAGACAAAAATTGCCAGCCAAGAATTGTTTATCCAGCAAAACTCTCCTTCAAAATTGAGGGAGAGTTTAAAATTCTCAGACAAATACTGAGAGAATTTGTTAGCAAGAGACATTCACTGCAAGAAATATTAAAGGGAGGTATATCAGCTGAGACAAAGAGAGAGTTCTGAAGAAGGGCACCATACTGAGGAGTATTAATAAAGGTATAACTTAAAGGAAAAAAATTGAGGGGGGGAGATAGAGCTTACAACTAAAAACAAAAGGATTAGATGGTTGGTTCAAGAACTGCCTTCATAGTAATAACATTGAATGTGAATGGATCCAATTCCCCTATTACAAGATACAGATTGGCAGAATGGATAAAAAGGTATGATCCATCAATACACTATTTACAAGGGACTGATTTTAGACCCAGCAGCACAAAGAATTTGAAAGTGAAAGGATGGAATAAAATACAGCCAAAGAAGCTGCAGCCAAAAGACAGCAAGGGTAGCTATACTAATATCAGGCAAAATAGACTTTAAATGCAAAGATGTCATAAGGGACAAAGAAGGACACTATATATTAATAAAAGGGACAAGTCACCAAGAAGAAATAACAAACATAAATGTTTATGCACCCAATCAAGGTTCTCCAAAGTACATGAAACAAACATTGGCAAAACTGAGGGGAGCAATAGACATGTCTACATTAGTATTAGGAGACTTCAGTACACCACTCTCTTCTGTATATGGAACAAGCAGAGGACCAACAAGGAAAGTGTGAACCTAAGCAATGTAATAAATGAATTAGACTTAACAGATCTATATAAAGTGTTACACCCCAATTTACCAGGATATTCATTCTTCTTAGTGCTCATAGAAAGTTCTCCAGGATAGATCATATGCTGGGACATAAAACAATCCTCAATAAATTTAAATAGACTGAGACTATTCAAAGAACATACTCTGAACATAACGGATTGCAACTAGAAATCAGTAACCACCAAAACCCAAAACATTCACAAATATGTGGAGGTTAAACAACACACTCATGAAAATCAATGGGTCAAAGAAGAAATTGCAAGAGAAATCAGTTAATATCTTGAGGTGAATGAAAATGAGAACACAACGTATCAAAACCTACAGCATGCAGCAAAGGCAGTGCTAGGGTGTAAATTTGTAGCTCTACATGCATACATTGAAAAGAAAGAAAGAGCTAAAATCAAAGTCCTAACTGAACAACTAGGAAGCTAGAGAATGATCCAAAAACTAATGCTAAAGCAAGTAGAAAGAAAGAAATTTCAAGGATTTAAGCAGAAATAAATGATATGAGCAAAATACTTGAGTGAACATTTCTTCGAAGAAGATAGACACATGGCCAATAAGCATGTTAAAAGATGATCAACATCACTGTTCATTAAGGAAATGCAAATCAAAAGCAATCAAATGAAAATCAAAATCAATGAAATACCAGTTCACACTCACTGGCATGGCTATAATTAAAAAAGAAAACAGAAAATAACAAGTATTGGCAAAAGGTGGAGAAAATGTAACCCTTATATTTTGTTGGTGCAGCACCAGTGAAACTCATTTTGGAGGTTCCTGGGAAAGTTGAACATAAAATTGCCATATGACCTGGCAATCCCACTTCTTGTTATACACCCCAAACAAGTGAAAGTCCTGACTCAGATATATTTTTACACCAATGATCATAGTAGCTGTTATCATTGCCTAGGCTGCTTAAATCAAATACCATGAAATGGATCTGCTTAAACAGGGGGAATTTATTCACTTATAGTTTTGAGGCTGGGAAAATGTCCAAATCAAAGGCATCATCAAGACAATACTTTCTTCCCAAGACTGGTTACCTGTGATCTGTACCTTCTCTGTCACATGGTAAGGCACATGACAGCGTCTCCTGATCTATCCCTTCTTGTCTGGCTTTCACTGATTTCTGCTTCTTTCTTTAATATCTTCTGAATTTCATTCACTTATAAAGGACCCTAGTAATAGGCTTATGCCCCATCCTAATTGAGATGGGCCACACCTTAACTGAAGTTTCCTCATTAAAAGGTTCTACTTACAATGGGTTCACACACATAGGAATGGATTAAATTTAAGAACAGGTTTTTCTGGGGAAGATACAGCTTCAAACCACTGCAGTAGCACTATTACTAATAGCCAAAATATGGAAGTAGCCCAAGCATTCATCAAGGGGTGAGGGGCAAATGTTGTATATGTACACAATTGAACATTATTTGGCCATGATAAATATTAAGTTATGATATATGCTGTGCTGGTTTGTATATGTTATGTCCCCCAGAAAAAGCCATATTCTTTGATGGAATCTTATGGGGGCAAACGTATTAGTGTTGATTAAGTTGGAGCCCTTGGTTTAGGTTATTTCCATGGAGATGTGACTCACCCAACTGTAGGTGGTAACTCTGACTAGATAGTTTCTGTGGAGGCCTGGCCCCACCCATTCAGCATGGGCCTTTATTAGTTTACTAGAGCCCTATATAAGAGCTCAGACAGAAGGAGCTTGCTGCTGTAACTTATAGAGACAATATGAAGATGGCATTGAAAGCAGACTTTTGCTCCAGAGCAGCTAAAAGAGGACAAAACACTTCAGAGAAGCTAAGAGAGGACATTTTGGAGAACACCATTTTAAAACACAACCTGGGAGAAAGCAGACACCATCCATGTGCCTTCCCAGCTAATAGAGGTTTTCCAGATGCCAATGGCCTTTCTCCAGTGAAGGTACCCTATTGCTGATACCTTACCTTGGACACTTTGTGACCTTAAGACTGCAACTGTGTAACCAAATAACCCCCCTTTATAAAAGCAAATCCATCTCTGGTGTTTTGCAAATGGCAGCATTACCACTCTGGAACAGATGCAACAATATGGATGAACTTTTAAGACATCATATTGGGTGAAATAAACCAGACATGAAAAGACTAATATTATACAATCTTACTGAAATGAAACATGCAGAAGAAGCAAATTTTAAAAAAGACAAATAATAGATTACAGGTTAACAGGGGCTGAATGATAAGGGCAATTAGGAGTTACTGCTTAAGGTATGCAGAGCTTCTGTTTGAGGATATGAAAAAGTTTGGGTAATAGATGTTGCTAACGGTAGCACAATATTGGAATGTAATCAATACCACTGAATTATACTCCTAAATGGTTTATTTATGGTTAAAATGAGTAATTTTTAATTGTCTATTATATTACTACACTAAACTTTTTTTTTTAAATGTGATTACATGACAGAAGATTTTTGTTTTCTTCTTTTTAGTTCTCTTATTTATACTTCATTTTCAAAATTGTCCCCAATGAACATGTGCAGAAAAAGGTAGGAAATCTCTGTGATTCTTTTACTAGCTTCTGCCCCCAGCTTTTCCCAGCATAGCAGCAGTTTTTAAGACGGGGAAGCCCATATTCCCAATGTGGGAATGTGTTCCCTTGCTTCAGAAGGTGTAGAGCAGACATTATTCAGGTGTTATTGTGTTTTGTTTGTTCTAAGCTGCCTGGTAGCTGCCCATAGGACTGAACCAAAACACTTATCTGTGTTTTGCTATCTCAGAACTCAGTTGGCACATAGAAGCATCAGGCACTGCTTGAAAACACTGTGAAGGATCAAACAACAGCCCTACTGTGAAAAAGTTTGCAGTTGACACATACAATATAGAGCTTAGGGTCTGGGAGAAAAATCTGGAGATACTTTCCTTGGGAAATTAGGGCACTAAGTAGCACCCATGTACATGGGGAATTTAGAAAACCATGCAGCACATTTAATAAAAAAAAACCATTAAAACATTAAGCTTTCACTTGGGCTGATGCTTAGGCAGAGTGCAAGCCTGAAGAAGATGGAAGGAAAGCCCCAGCAGAGACCAAATCCACAAAGACTGAAAGACATGATATTTTGTTTTCTTTAATTGCTTGTTTTCTTTCTTTATACATTTTCCTTTTTTTATTCATTTACTTCATGAAATTCAAGAAATTCTCTGTCAAAACACTAGGTGAATGCAAGCTAATGGAACAGATACTTCTATAAACAAACTCTACAATGAACACAGGGTTTTTCAAAAATAGTTTGGGAAAGTCACTAAACTAACTACTATGGCTTGCAACAATTGAAAAAACAGCAAATCCTGAGGCAGGGGGAGAATCTGATTTCCAGAGCTGCCATAAAATAAAATTCAAATGTCTGCATTTCAACAAAGAAGTCACAAGGCAAACAAAAAGTAGGAAACAAAAGCCCATTCAAAGGAGCAAAATAAAGTGACAGAAGCCATCCCTGAGGAAGCTCAGACATTGCATTTACTAGACAGGTGTTTTAAAATAATTGTCTTCCCAGGGGAATGAATCTCCCTGGCAATGTGGAATATGACTCACAGGGATAAATGTAGACCCAGCATCATGGGATGGAGAACATCTTCTTGACCCAAAGGGGGATGTGAAAAGAAATGAAATAAACTTCAGTGGCAGAGAGATTCCAAAAGGAGCTGAGAGGTCACTCTGGTGGGCACTCTTATGCACAATATAGACAACACTTTTTAGGTTCTAATGAATTGGGGTAGCTGGTGGTAGATACCTGAAACTATCAAACTACAACCCAGAACCCATGAATCTTGAAGACAATTGTATAAAAATGTAGCTTATGAAGGGTGACAATGGGATTGGGAAAGCCATAAGGACCACACTCCCCTTTGTCTAGTTTATGGATGGATGAGTAGAAAAATAGGGGAAGGAAACAAACAAACAAAGGTACCCAGTGTTGTTTTTTACTTTAATTGCTCTTTTTCACTTTAATTATTATTCTTGTTATTTTTGTGTGTGTGCTAATGAAGGTGTCAGGGATTGATTTAGGTGATGAATGTACAACTATGTAATGGTACTGTGAACAATCGAATGTATGATTTGTTTTGTATGACTGTGTGGTATGTAAATACATCTCACTAAAATGAAGATTTAAAAAAAATAAAAGAAATAAAATAAAATAATTGTCTTAAATATTCACAATGAACTAAAGGAAAACAGGCAAAAAACTATAAGAAATCAGAAAAATGAAGCATGGAAAAAATTAAAATATCAATATAGTGATGGAAATTATAAAAAGGAAGAAAGCAGAAATTCTTGAGTAGAAAAGCACAATTGAACTGAAAAATTCACTAGAGGGGTTCAACAACATATTTGATCAGAAAGAAAGAAATAATCAGTGTAAATGGAGACAGAACAATTATAATTATCCATAATGAAGATCAGAATGAAAAAATAATGCAGAAAGGTGAACAGAACCTAGGGGACCCATGAGACACTATTCAAGCATTCCAACATATGCATTATGGGAGTCCATTAAGGAGAGTATAGAAAAGGGAAGAACAATATTTGAAGAATCTCCCAAATTTGATGAAAGACATGACACACATTCAAGAAACTTAATGAACTCCAAGTAGGATAAGTTTAAAGAGAGTCACAATGAGACATATTATACTCAGACTGTTGAAGCAACAGAGAGAAAATCTTGAAACACAAGACATGTGACCCATCATGTACAAGGTATCCTCATAACATAAACAGATGAATTCTCATCAGAAACCATGAAGGCAATTGTATGACACATGAAAATTAAAACTTCTCAAGCTTCTCAGATTAATAAAAGCAGAAGGTGTTTGAACCACAAGAACTGCCCTACAAAAAGGACAAAACCAAGGATGATGTCACAAATATGGCAGCATAATATGAACCAGAGTGTGTTCTCTCAGAAAATCTTTGAACAATTAGCAAAAACTGGCAGAGCCATTGTCCTAGAAACTCCAGAAAACATTAAAAGGGTTGAATTAATGGAGTGAAGGCCAAATCAAGAAAATACAGTGTAACAAATGGTAAGAGATAAGTAAATAAATAAATACATAGATATATAGATACATAGATACATACATACATATGCATAAATAATAAATAGAGAAGCTTGAGGTGTCTTTGCTGGCCCCTCCCCAAAATTTCCCCTGCACTCCCATAGTGAGTCCCTGGCCCTGTTCCAGAGGGAGCAGTGTAAATCAAATACATATCTTCAGGTATGGTATGTCAATGCCAAACAATCAGGTTGCAGCATGAAGCACTGAACCCAAAAACTAGACTCTGCCTCAACCTCTCTGAACTTGCTCTCCAGGCAGAAGCAACTTGCAGAAAACAAAAGCAGTGTAAGAAATTATGAAGTTGAAACAGTCTTAGCCAAAGTATTACCTGCTTTAGGTCATAAAACAGAACACACAGGAGGAGGAGAAAGTCTATATTACAGAGAGTAGGTGGAGCATTCAAATTCCTGTAAACAGGGGAATTCCTAAGGGAAGGAGCAAACACAAATCCAGGAGAATATGCAGGCTTAGAAAAGATGGAGAGGACCATGTACCTCACATTAAACTTGGGATTTACCTCTCAATAAGGGAGCAAAATTCTGAAGGAGAGCATCAGCCAATGCAGAGCCAAATTTCAAAGACTCTGAATGGTAATTTTTGCATTGGTTTTTTGTTTTTTGTTAGCTCATGGTGTCCAAGGAAAACACTACCATAGCACTATCTGGATACAAACTTAAAGAACAGACAATGCAGGGATTCAATCCCAGAGGTAGTGCTTTTAAATTTCAAAATGTACAATGTGAAAGAAAATATTATAATGTGCAAAAAAAAAAAAAAAAAGAAAGAAACAGGAAATTCTGTCCCTTCAAAAAGAGCAAGATAAAAACACAGTAACCATCAACCACCTTGTCCCAGTTTGGATGTATTATGTCCCCCAAAACACCACGTTCTTTGATGCAAACCTGTGGGGGCAAATGTATTAGTGTTGATTAGGTTGGAATCCTTTGATTGAGTGTCTCCATGGAGATGTGACTCAATCAACTATGGGTGAGACCTTTGATTGGATAATTTCCATGGAGGCATTACCCTACCCATTCATGGTTGGTCTTAATTGAATCATTGGAATCCTATAAAAAGTTCACAGACAGAAGGAGGAGCTGCAGCTGAGAGACACACTTTGAAGATGGCCATTGAAAGTTGACATTTTTGAGATTGCAATTTTGAAATGCAACTTGGGAGCAAGCAGATGCCAGCCACATGCCTTCCCAGCCAACAAAGGTTTTCTGGATGCCATTGGCCTTCTTTCAGTGAAGGTATACTTATATTGATACCTTAATTTGGACATTTTCATGGCCTTCAGACTGTAACGTTTTAACCAAATAAACCCCCTTCATAAAAGTCAATCCATTCCTGGTGTTTTGCATAATGGCATCATTAGCAAACCAGAACACACCCTTTGGACTTAGTGGACAAGGGTTTTAAAAAATGAACCTTAAATTGCTAAAGGAGATAATGGAAAACACATAGAAATAACTAAAAGTTATCAGGAAAGCGATGAATAAACAATATAAGAATCTCAATAAAAGACAAAAATGCTTACAAAGAACCAAACAGAAATACTGAAGTTGAATACAACAATAACTGAAATGAGAATAATTTCAAAAGTGTTTCAACAGCAAATTGGAACTGACAAAGGAAACAATCAGTTAACTCAAAGACCAGACAATTGAAATGATTCAAACTGAGGAGCAGAAAAAAAAAAATTAAAAAAGCAAACAGAGCATAAGAAACCTGTGGGACACCACCAAATTTACCAATATTCACATTATGGGTCCCGAAGAAGAAAGAGAGAAAGGGAAAATAGGAATATTCAAAGAAATAATTGCAGAAAACTTCCAAAATTTAATGAAAGACATGAATATATACATTCAAGAAGGAAAGCAAAAAAGATAACCATTGCCAGACACATAGGAGACAAACTGTCAAATGCTAAGAACAAGAAGCAAGTCTCGAAAGCTTTATGAGTAAAGTAGTGTGCTATCTACAAGGGAGTACCAATATATTAAGTGTAATTTCTCATCAGAAACCACAAAGGCAAAAAGGCAATGTGTCAAAATATTTGAAGTGTCACAAGAAAACCATTTCCAACTGAGTTTTATGTCTAGTGAGACTGTATTACCAAAATGAGGGAGAGAGTAAGTCATTCCCACGTAAACAAAATTTGAGGGAGTTTCTCATCACTACATGTTCCCTAAAGGGAGTTCATCTGACTAAAAGGAAAGGACACTAGGCAGTTGGTTGAAGTGACATAAACAAATAAAGATCTCTGGCAAAGGACAGGTGTAATGCCTCCTATAAATACCTATTATTGTATTGTCCTTTTGTATATGTAACTCCACTTTTAACTTTTTACAGGTTCTAAAATGCAAATTCATATGCTTTTTGACATACAATGTACAAAGATGCAATTTGTAACAATTGTAACAATTATAAAAAAGGTGGGAGTTGGAGGGGATATGCTATTGAAGTCAAGTTGGTATTAAATTGAATATGGTTGTTACATATTTAAGATACGAAGCTTTAACCCCATGGTAACCACAAAGAAAATATATGAAAAATATATCCAGAAAGAAACAAGAAGGGATTCAACATGTACAATACAAACATTAAATAAATTTGAAAGTAAGCATTAATGGAAGAATTGAGGGACACAAAAGGTTATGAGTTACAAAGACCAGATAGCAAAGTGCTATAGGAAAGTCCTGCATTAACAGTAGTTTCATAATAAATATGAATGGATTAAATTGTCAGGTCAAATGGCAGAGATTGGCAGAGTGAATAAAAAAGAATGACCCAACTATATTCTGTTTACAAGAGACTCCCCTTAAACTTAAATACACAAGTATATTGAAAGTTAAAGCACAGAAAATATATACATGTGAATAGAAAACAAAATGTAAGCTAAGGTAGCTAAACTAGAATCAGGTAAAATCAACCTTAAATCAAAATCTCTTATAATGTGTTTGATTCCTAAGCTGCTAAAGCAAATACCATGCAATATTTTGGATTAAACAATGGGAATTTTATAGGCTTATAGTATTGAGGTTAAAATGAACTCCAAACTGAGGATTTGTAAAGCCATTGCTTTCTTCCCAAAGGTCGGCATTCAGGTGCTGGCTGCCAGAGATCCTTGGCTCCTCTGCCATGTGGCAACGTACATGGTGGCCTCTTCTGGCTTCTCCTTCTCTTCTGGGTTCCAATGGTTTCAACCTTTGGCTTCTACTTCTGTGGTTTTCCCTGTTTGAGTTTCAGTCTGCTTATAAAGGACTCTGGTAATAGGATTAAAACCCATCCTGATTTGGCTGGACCACATCTTAACTGAAGTAAGCACTTCAAAATGTCCTACTTACAAGGAGTTCACACCCACAGAAATGGATTAGATTTAATAACAGATTTTTCTGGGGTGCAAACAGCTTCAAACCACCATACTTCACCCTCTGGACCACAAAAAGATATGTTTTCCTATATGCAAAATACATTAATTCCATCATAATATCTCAATAGCCTTAAGTCATTTCAGGATTTACTTTCACTCTTAAAACCCTAAGCTAATAAATTCCCATTGCTTAAACCCATTCCATTGCAATTTGTTTGAGCAGCCTAGAAAACTAAACAGATTGCAATATTAGAACTGGGGTGCTGCTATTGCAGATACCAAAGAATGTGGAAATTGCATAATGAGTAGAGGCTGGAAGAATTGTGAGGCACTTGACAGAAAAGTCCTAGATTACTTTTAAAAGACTGCTGATAGATATATGAATGCTAAAGGTACTTCTGATGAGGCCTTAGAAGGAAGAGATGAATGTATTAGTGGAAACTGGAGGAAAGGTGATCCTTAAAGTGGTAGGCAACTTGGCAAAAGTGATTTCTGATGCTGGATGGAAAACAGAACTTGAAAGTGATGAAGTTAGATATTTAGCTGAGGAGATTTCCAAGAAAAATGTGGAAAGTGCAGCCTGGCTTCTCCTAACAGCTTATAGTAAAATGAGAGAGGAAAGGGATAATCTTAGAACTGAACTCCTGGGCACAAGAAAAACCCATTAATTGATGCTTTGAAAATTCTGAACTTCTGGAAATTGAGCCCACAGAAAATAGTGCTCCCTGTAAGGGTTTATTTGAACAAAGAACTGACCAGATATTTCAGGGAAAGTCAAGATTGGAAATACAGTTATGCAGAAAGATTTATAGAATGCTCTATTTTCTGATTGTTTTGACCTCTGTGAATTACATGCAAAACTGACAAGATTTTTGTGTAATTTGTATGAGCAAAACCACTACCAGCCTGTACTAAAAGGGACAGTGACGGAAAAGAATGAAGTAAAAATTGCTTAAAGGGCAGAACCATGGAAGCTGAAGTCTGGATGGAAGACATCTTCTTAGGCCAAGACATCAGGCCTACCCATGTATGTGGAGAGTTTCTGCCTGCTGCAGTGCTTAGAAAGGGTGGAATTTCTGCCTCATTTTTCTGAAAGAGTACTGCCACCTCAGTGGTCAGATAAGGTATAAACTATATCCTGCGGATTGCAGATTCTGGCTGCTATCTCAGTGCTCTGAGAGGTTGGAGCCTGTACCCCAGCATTTGTGGAGAGCTTGGTCACAATTCTGATACTTGCAGAGGAAGGAGGCTTCACATAGTGTTTGGGGAGAGGATGCCTGCTCCATCAGACCCAGAGGACAAAACAGCATTCCAAAGGTGAGTCTCAGATCTCAATATCTAATGGCATATACCCTGCAGGGTTTTAAAATAGTTTCATACCCATGACTCCTGTTTTCATTCCAATTTATTCCTTCTGGAATGGAAATGTTTATCTTATGCCTGTGCTTCCAGTGTATGTTGGAGGCAGATAACTTGTTCTCTAGGTTTCACAGTTCTACACATGGAGGGGAATGTTCCCTAGGACAGAACATACTCATAATCAATTATAATAAGCCTTTGCGCTAAGCATTGTTTCAATTGTAAATTGTTTGCCTAAAAGGCAAAGCCCCAAAGTAGATGAAGCAAATATGTAAAGATTTCAAGGAAGAAATAGGATACTTCAGTGCATCACTTTGAATAATGGATTGACTATATAGAGAGATCAATAAGAAAATGAAAGACATGTATGATAGTATAAATCAACTAGATATCATTCATGTGTGTGTGTATATATATATATTCTATATATACTGTTCATCCAACATCATCAGAATGCACATTCTTCACGAGTGCATATGGAACACTCTCCAGGAAATACCATATGTTAGATAACAAAACAATCAATAAATTCAATTTATTGAAATCATGCACAATATCTTCTCTGAGGCTAGAAATCAATAAGGCAGGGAGAACTGCAAAATATGTGGAAATTGAACAACACATTTTGAAACAACCAATGGGTTAAAGAAGAAATCATGATGAAAGTTATTAAATATCTTGAGGCAATTGAAAATGGGAGCACAACATACAACAAAAGGAATGCTAAGAAGGGAATTTATAACTATAAATGCTTGCATTAGAAAAGAAGAAACATCTATATACAGAAGAGCAAAATAAACCCAAAGAGGGGAGAAAAAGAAATAACAAAGACTAGAATGGAGAAAAATAAAATAAAATATATAGAGAAATAACAAAACCAAAATTAGGTTCTTTGTAAAGATCAATCAAATGGAAAGATATTTTAGGTAAACTGACATAAAATAAAGAGAGGATACAAATATCTAAAATATGAAATGAAAGATGGGTCTTTATTACTGACCTCACAGAAATAAAAGGGATATAATGAACAACTGTATGCCAACAAATTGGATAACCTAGATTAAATGTATAATTTTCTAAAAACACATGGTCCACCTATGCTGACTCCAGAAGAAACTGAATAACTTGATAGGCCAATAAGAAGAAAAGAGTTTGAATCATTAATAATAAATAACTACCTATAAAGAAAAGTCCAGGACAGGATGGATTCAATGGTGAACTAAAAAAAAATCCAAGAAGCATTAGTACCAATCCTGCTTAAACTCTTCAAAAACACTGAGGAGAAGGGGGAAATTCCTAACTCATTCTATTAGGCCAACCTCTTCCTAGTACCAAAACCAGATGAAGGTATAATGAGAAGAGAGGATTGTGGAAACATGGCAGAGTAGGCAACTCCAAGACTCAGTCCTTCTACCAGAACAGCAAACAGGCAGAAACTATAAAAACAAATATTTTGAAACTCCAGAGGTCAGAAGAACACTGTACAGCATCCCAGGAAGAGCTAGAGGAAGAGGCTGATAAATTATGGTAAAGAACAGTAAATTTCTCTATGTGGTAGCTCCTGGGGCTGGTCCCCACTCTTGCAGCAGACCGTCATGGGGTAGAGTCCCTAGCTAGCTGGCTGATGACAAAAAGGGACATAACATTTCTCTTCCCCAAGAATAGGGGTGAGCATAGCCAATCACTGATCATGGCTTTTGATCAGCAAATTCAGGTTGCTGGGGTCCCAGCTCTGAGGACAGCCATTGTTTCAAACTGCATGGACAGGGGGATTCTGGGAAGATGGCAGCATAGAAAGAAGTGCAGACTTAGCCTCCCCCAGAACAATTCATACATGAACAAAAAACCAGTAAATAACCTAGAATAACAGAGGGGAGACAAATGTGACTGTACACTCAACATCCACTGACATGAATTGGGAGGAATACCCGAGATCACAGCATAAAATCTGTATGTAAAACTGCAGACCTGCACTGAGAGCCAAGAATCTAGAGCCAAGAGCACCTCCTTCATGGAAGTCATGCCATGAACTCTCTCAGCCCAGCTCCAAGTGAGGTTTTAATATTAACTGCATAATACAGACAGTGAATCCTCAGTAAGCAGACAGAGGCTTTCGGTGACAACTGACCTTGGGAGAGTTAGGGGACATATCTGTCTCAGGATAGGGAGCCCAGAGAATCAGGTGCTCTCTCTGGCTGATGGGTGAACCTGGGAGGTTTTCCATCCCCCGCTCTCTCTCTGTGGAGAAAACCTCAGCTGTTCTCAGCCCTCAAGGCATAGCAGTAAAGACAGCCTCAGACATCCTGCATTCTGAAATGAGCTGAGAGCCCTGTGGCACAGCCCAGTGGCCCAGGGCTTCCCTTGAGGGATGGTGCACACTGATGACATAGCATGGCATTCCCTCAGCTGAGGGAGGATCATGGCTGGGAGGGAGTACCTGCTCAGAGAACCCAGGGGCACTATGCCAAGTCTGGTGGTTTGTGGGACAGCAAGAGAGAGGGTCTGGGGCTGAAATGAAATGAAGGCTTAGACTCTTGCAGTGGCCTTGAATCTCCTGGAACCTAGGAGATTTGAACAGTAGAACTGCCCTTCCTTCCTGAACACCCATACACATGCCCCACATTCAGGGCAGATGGCTTCAGCCACACACCCAAACTGAGTGCTCCAACTGAACCCACAATCATTTCCCCACACACAGTGGAAAAATAGGTTGAGAACTGACTTGAGGGATATAGGTGACTCACAGATGCCAGCTGCTGGTTAGTTAGAGAAAGTGTACATCACCACACTGTGTCTCTGAAAAATTAGATTGATATCTTTTTTTTGTTACAACTTGAAAGAACCCTATCAAGCAAAACAAATGCCAAGAGGCCAAAAACAACAGAAAATCTTAATGCATATGATAAAACCAGATGATATGGAGAATCCAGCTTCAAACACACAAATCAAGATTTTGGAAGAAACATTGTACCTCTCACAATTTATCAAAGAACTACAATCGAAGGATGAAAACATGGCAAAGGATTTGAAGGCCATCAAGAGGACCATGGCCCAGGATATAAGTGTCATAAAGAAGACACTAGAAGAGCATGAAGAAGACATTGCAAGAGTAAATAAAAAAATAGAAGATCTTATGGAAATAAAAGAAACTGTTGGCCAAATTAAAAAGACTCTGGATATTCACAATACAAGACTAGAGGAAGCTGAACAACATCTCAGTGTCCTAGAAATGCACAGAACAGAAAATGAAAGAACAAAAGAAAGAATGGAGAAAAATATTAAAAAAAAATTGAAATGGATCTCAGGGATACGATAGATAAAATAAAACATCCAAGCTTAAGACTCATTGGTGTCCCAGAAGGGGAAGAGAAGGGTAAAGGTCTAGAAAGAGTATTCAAAGAAATTGTTGGGGAAAACTTCCCAAACCTTCTACGCAATATGAACACACAAAGCATAAATGCCCAGTGAACTCCAAAGAGAATAAATCCAAATAAACCCACCCCAAGACATATTCTGATCAGACTGTCAAATACTGAATAGAAGGAGCAAGTTCTGAAAGCAGCAGGAGAAAAGCAATTCACCACATACAAAGGAAACAACATAAGACTAAGTAGTGACTACTCAGTGGCCACCATGGAGGTGAGAAGGCAGTGGCATGACATATTTAAAATTCTGAGAGAGAAAAATTTCCAACCAAGAATACTTTATCCAGCAAAACTCTCCTTCAAATTTGAGGGAGAGCTTAAATTTTTCACAGAAAAACAAATGCTGAGAGACTTTGCCAATAAAAGTCCTGCCCTACTTCAGATTCTAAAGGAAGCCCTACCAACAGAGAGACAAAGAAAGGAGAAAGAGATACAGAGAATTTTAACAGACATATATAGTACCTTACATCCCAAATCACCAGGACACTCATTTTTCTCTGGTGATCACAGATCTTTCTCCAGAAGGGACCATAAGCTGGGACATAAAACAAGTCTCAAGAAATTAAAAAAAAAAAAAATTGAATATACTCAAAGCACATTCTCCAACCACAATGGAATACAAATAGAAGTCAATAATTTTTTAACTATAACACCACTATTTGCTTCCTACATGATAAAAAATACACAAACTCTAAGGAGAAATCAGTGGTTTTGAACTCAATGTAAAATATGTAATTTTAGACAACTATGTAAAGGTGGGGGGATGAAGGAGTATAGGAACATCGTTTATGTGCCCTATTGAAGTGAAGGTGGTATCAAAGAAAAACAAGATTGATATGGATTTAAGAGGTTAATTTTAAGCCCCACAGTAAACACAAAGAAATTATCAGAGAATATAACCATAGAGATGAAAAGTAGAGTTTGGGTTAAGAGAAATGGGGGAAGGGGCAATGGGAAATTAAGAAATGAGTGTAGGGTTGCTGTTTGAGGTGAAGGGAAATTTCTAGTAATGGATGGTGGGAAAGAGCATAAAATCATTATAAATGTGATTAATCCCACTAATGGAATGCTAGGGAGGGGGTGGAATGGGAAGATTTAGGCTCTATATATGTTTCCACAATTGAAAAAGAAAAAGAAAGACAGTTTAACTAGATGACAATTGAATGCTAAGGGTGAACTTGGATGGGATTGGAGGGTGGAGGACAGGTGGCTTGAAGGGACACAGATGAGACATAAGGAAAAGGAAATATAGAATGCAAGCATTGTATCACTGTTGAATCTCTTATACTTCTTAGCTGCACTTAATGGAATTACATAAAACAATGTTCTTGTTCATGGGAAGTACATATGTGAATTATAGTGTATGTTCAAGGATGCATGCAGCAAACTCTCATATGTTCAGAAGACAGAGCAATAGATGATGGATGATAGGGAGGGAGAGAAAGAAATAGTGATGTGACAGTATGTTAAAGTTGGTGGATTGAGCTATCGGGGGAGGGGAGTCAGGGTATGATGGAATTCTGGGTATGGAGCTAATATTGTTTTTGCAAATATTCATGTAACTCTGAATTTATTTCAAAATAAATACAAAAATAAATAAAAAAAAAAAACATAAAAAAAAACTTCATGGACAAAGGCACAGCAGTGGAGAATTAAGGACACCGTGCTTCCTCAGGGCAATGAGAGGAAGTTGGTCAAAATGTTGCATTTACTGGGTAAGCCTAGAAAGCTCAGCTTTGGGAAGCCATGGAAGACCTTGGCACCCTCCCCAACTCCTGCTTCTGGGCACTGTGAGGATGGTCTGTGTCACTTTCTGGGCCCCTGTCCATGATTCAGCATGGAAAGACTGATGTGAGATAGTCCATTCTGGTGTTCCTCTCCTCCCAGAATTTTCCTTCCAGGCAAAAGCAACTTGAAACAAGGGAAGGAGTGTAAGAATAGAGATGGAGAGTAGGGCGGGGCAAGATGGCAGACTGGTGAGCTGTATGTTTTAGTTACTCCTCCAGGAAAGTAGGTAGAAAGCCAGGAACTGCGTGGACTGGACACCACAGAGCAATCTGTCTTTGGGCATACTTCATACAACACTCATGAAAATGTCGAACTCTGAGATCAGCGAAATCGGTAAGTTTTTGCGGCCAGGGGACCCGCGCCCCTCCCTGCCAGGCTCAGTCCCGTGGGAGGAGGGGCTGTCAGCTCCAGGAAGGAGAAGGGAGAACTGCAGTGGCAGCCCTTATCAGAAACTCATTCTGCTGATCCAAACTCCAACCATAGATAGATGGAGACCAGACACCAGAGAATCTGAGAGCAGCCAGCCCAGCAGAGAGGAGACAGGCATAGAAAAAAAAACAACACGAAAAACTCCAAAATAAAAGCAGAGGATTTTTGGAGTTCTGGTGAACACAGAAAGGGGAAGGGCGGAACTCAGGCCTTAAGGCACATATGCAAATCCTGAAGAAAAGCTGATCTCTCTGCCCTGTGGACCTTTCCTTAATGGCCCTGGTTGCTTTGTCTATTAGCATTTCAATAACTCATTAGATCTCTGAGGAGGGCCCTTTTTTTTTTTTTAAAATCCTTTTTTCTTTTTCTAAAACAATTACTCTAAGAAGCCCAATACAGAAAGCTTCAAAGACTTGCAATTTGGGCACGTCAAGTCAAGAGCAGAACTAAGAGAGCTCTGAGACAAAAGGCAATAATCCAATGGCTGAGAAAATTCACTAAACACCACAACTTCCCAAGAAAAAGGGGGTGTCTGCTCACAGCCACCATCCTGGTGGACAGGAAACACTCGTGCCCATCGCCAGCCCCATAGCCCAGAGCTGCCCCAGACAACCCAGTGTGACGGAAGGGCTTCAAATAACAGGCACACACCACAAAACTGGGCGTGGACATTAGCCTTCCCTGCAACCTCAGCTGATTGTCCCAGAGCTGGGAAGGTGGAGCAGTGTGAATTAACAAAGCCCCACTCAGCCATCATTTGAGCAGACTGGGAGCCTCCCTACACAGCCCAGCAGCCCAGAACTGCCCTGGGGGGACAGCACTCACCTGTGACATAGCACAGTCATCCCTCAACAGAGGACCCGGGGTGCACAGCCAAGTCTCAGGAGCCATACACCAATACCAAGGACTTGTGGGTCAGTGGCAGAGACAAACTGTGGCAGGACTGAACTGAAGGATTAGACTATTGCAGCAGCTTTAAAACTCTAGGATCACCAGGGAGATTTGATTGTTAGGGCCAACCCCCTCCCCGACTGCCCAGAAACACGCCCCACATACAGGGCAGGCAACACCAACTACACACGCAAGCTTGGTACACCAATTGGGCCCCACAAGACTCACTCCCACACTCACCAAAAAGGCTAAGCAGGGGAGAACTGGCTTGTGGAGAACAGGTGGCTTGTGGACGCCACCTGCTGGTTAGTTAGAGAAAGTGTACTCCACAAAGCTGTAGATCTGATAAATTAGAGATAAGGACTTCAATAGGTCTACAAACCCGAAAAGAACCCTATCAAGTTGAGCAAATGCCACGAGGCCAAAAACAACAGAAAATTATAAAGCATATGAAAAAACCAGATGATATGGATAACCCAAGCCCAAGCACCCAAATCAAAAGACCAGAAGAGAAACAGCATCTAGAGCAGCTACTCAAAGAACTAAAGATGAACAATGAGACCATAGTACGGGATATAAAGGAAATCAAGAAGACTCTAGAAGAGCATAAAGAAGACATTGCAAGACTGAATAAAAAAATGGATGATCTTATGGAAATTAAAGAAACTGTTGACCAAATTACAAAGACTCTGGACACTCATAGAAGAAGACTAGAGGAAGTTGTACAACGAATCAATGACCTGGAAGATGACAGAATGGAAAATGAAAGCATAAAAGAAAGAATGGGGAAAAAAATTGAAAAAATTGAAATGGACCTCAGGGATATGATAGATAATATGAAATGTCCAAATATAAGACTCATTGATGTCCCAGAAGGGGAAGAAAAGGGTAAAGGTCTAGGAAGTGTATTCAAAGAAATTGTTGGGGAAAACTTCCCAAATCTTCTAAACAACATAAATAAACAAATCATAAATGCTCAGCGAACTCCAAATAGAATAAATCCAAATAAACCCACTCCGAGACATATACTGATCACACTGTCAAACACAGAAGAGAAGGAGCAAGTTCTGAAAGCAGCAAGAGAAAAGCAATTCACCACATACAAAGGAAACAGCATAAGACTAAGTAGTGACTACTCAGCAGCCACCATGGAGGCAAGAAGGCAGTGGCATGATATATTTAAAATTCTGAGTGAGAAAAATTTCCAGCCAAGAATACTTTATCCAGCAAAGCTCTCCTTCAAAATTGAGGGTGAGCTTAAATTTTTCACAGACAAACAAATGCTGAGAGAATTTGCTAACAAGAGACCTGCCCTACTGGAGATACTAAAGGGAGCCCTACAGACAGAGAAACAAAGACAGGACAGAGAGACTTGGAGAAAGGTTCAGTACTAAAGAGATTCGGTATGGGTACAATAAAGGATATTAATAGAGAGAGGGAAAAATATGACAAACATAAACCAAAGGATAAGATGGCCGATTCAAGAAATGCCTTCATGGTTATAACGTTGAATGTAAATGGATTAAACTCCCCAATTAAAAGATATAGATTCGCAGAATGGATCAAAAAAAATGAACCATCAATATGTTGCATACAAGAGACTCATCTTAGACACAAGGACAGAAAGAAACTGAAAGTGAAAGGACGGAAAAAAATATTTCATGCAAGCTACAGCCAAAAGAAAGCAGGTGTAGCAATATTAATCTCAGATAAAATAGACTTCAAATGCAGGGATGTTTTGAGAGACAAAGAAGGCCACTACATACTAATAAAAGGGGCAATACAGCAAGAAGAAATAACAATCATAAATGTCTATGCACCCAATCAAGGTGCCACAAAATACATGAGAGAAATACTGGCAAAATTAAAGGAAGCAATTGATGTTTCCACAATAATTGTGGGAGACTTCAACACATCACTCTCTCCTATAGATAGATCAACCAGACAGAAGACCAATAAGGAAATTGAAAACCTAAACAATCTGATAAATGAATTAGATTTAACAGACATATGCAGGACATTACATCCCAAATCACCAGGATACACATACTTTTCTACTGCTCACAGAATTTTCTCCAGAATAGATCATATGCTGGGACATAAAACAAGCCTCAATAAATTTAAAAAGACTGAAATTATTCAAAGCACATTCTCTGACCACAATGGAATACAATTAGAATTCAATAACCATCAGAGACTTAGAAAATTCACAAATACCTGGAGGTTAAACAACACACTCCTAAACAATCAGTGGGTTAAAGAAGAAATAGCAAGAGAAATTGCTAAATATATACAGACGAATGAAAATGAGAACACAACATACCAAAATCTATGGGATGCAGCAAAAGCAGTGCTAAGGGGGAAATTTATAGCACTAAATGCATATATTAAAAAGGAAGAAAGAGCCAAAATCAAAGAACTAATGGATCAACTGAAGAAGCTAGAAAATGAACAGCAAACCAATCCTAAACCAAGTAGAAGAAAAGAAATAACAAGGATTAAAGCAGAAATGAATGACATAGAGAACAAAAAAACAATAGAGAGGATAAATATCACCAAAAGTTGGTTCTTTGAGAAGATCAACAAGATTGACAAGCCCCTAGCTAGACTGACAAAATCAAAAAGAGAGAAGACCCATATAAACAAAATAATGAATGAAAAAGGTGACATAACTGAAGATCCTGAAGAAATTAAAAAAATTATAAGAGGATATTACGAACAACTGTATGGCAACAAACTAGACAAGGTAGAAGAAATGGACAATTTCCTCGAAACATATGAACAACCTAGACTGACCAGAGAAGAAATAGAAGACCTCAACCAACCCATCACAAGCAAAGAGATCCAATCAGTCATCAAAAATCTTCCCACAAATAAATGCCCAGGGCCAGATGGCTTCACAGGGGAATTCTACCAAACTTTCCAGAAAGAACTGACACCAATCTTACTCAAACTCTTTCAAAACAATTGAAAAAAACGGAACACTACCGAACTCATTTTATGAAGCTAACATCAATCTAATACCAAAACCAGGCAAAGATGCTACAAAAAAGGAAAACTACCGGCCAATCTCCCTAATGAATATAGATGCAAAAATCCTCAACAAAATACTTGCCAATCGAATCCAAAGACACATTAAAAAAATCATACACCATGACCAAGTGGGGTTCATTCCAGGCATGCAAGGATGGTTCAACATAAGAAAATCAATCAGTGTATTACAACACATTAAAAACTCGAAAGGGAAAAATCAATTGATCATCTCAATAGATGCTGAAAAAGCATTTGACAAAATCCAACATCCGTTTTTGATAAAAACACTTCAAAAGGTAGGAATTGAAGGAAACTTCCTCAACATGATAAAGAGCATATATGAAAAACCCACAGCCAGCATAGTACTCAATGGTGAGAGACTGAAAGCCTTCCCTCTAAGATCAGGAACAAGACAAGGATGCCGCTGTCACCACTGTTATTCAACATTGTGCTGGAAGTGCTAGCCAGGGCAATCCAGCAAGACAAAGAAATAAAAGGCATCCAAATTGGAAAAGAAGAAGTAAAACTGTCATTGTTTGCAGATGATATGATCTTATATGTAGAAAACCCTGAGAAATCGACGATACAGCTACTAGACCTAATAAACAAATTTAGCAAAGTAGCGGGATACAAAATTAATGCACATAAGTCCATAATGTTTCTATATGCTAGAAATGAACAAACTGAAGGGACACTCAAGAAAAAGATACCATTTCCAATAGCAACTAAAAAAATCAATTACATAGGAATAAACTTAACCAAAGATGTAAAAGACCTATACAAAGAATACTACATAACTCTACTAAAAGAAATAGAAGGGGACCTTAAAAGATGGAAAAATATTCCATGTTCATGGATAGGAAGACTAAATGTCATTAAGATGTCAATTCTACCCAAACTCATCTACAGATTCAATGCAATCCCAATCAAAATTCCAACAACCTACTTTGCAGACTTGGAAAAGCTAGTTATCAAATTTATTTGGAAAGGGAAGATGCCTCGAATTGCTAAAGACACTCTAAAAACGAAAAACGAAGTGGGAGGACTTACACTCCCTGACTTTGAAGCTTATTATAAAGCCACAGTTGCCAAAACAGCATGGTACTGGCACAAAGATAGACATATAGATCAATGGAATCGAATTGAGAATTCGGAGATAGACTCTCAGATCTATGGCTGACTGATCTTTGATAAGGCCCCCAAAGTCACTGAACTGAGTCATAACGGTCTTTTCAACAAATGGGGCTGGGAGAGTTGGATATCCATATCCAAAAGAATGAAAGAGGACCCCTACCTCACCCCCTACACAAAAATTAACTCAAAATGGACCAAATATCTCAATATAAAAGAAAGTACCATAAAGCTCCTAGAAGATAATGTAGGAAAACATCTTCAAGACCTTGTATTAGGCGGCCACTTCCTAGACTTTACACCCAAAGCACAAGCAACAAAAGAGAAAATAGATAAATGGGAACTCCTCAAGCTTACAAATTTCTGCACCTCAAAGGAATTTCTCAAAAAGGTAAAGAGGCAGCCAACTCAATGGGAAAACATTTTTGAAACCATGTATCTGACAAAAGACTGATATCTTGCATATGCAAAGAAATCCTACAACTCAATGACAATAGTACAGACAGCCCAATTATAAAATGGGCAAAAGACATGAAAAGACAGTTCTCTGAAGAGGAAATACAAATGGCCAAGAAACACATGAAAAAATGTTCAGCTTCACTAGCTATTAGAGAGATGCAAATTAAAACCACAATGAGATACCATCTAACACCGATTAGAATGGCTGCCATTAAACAAACAGGAAACTACAAATGCTGGAGGGGATTTGGAAAAATTGGAACTCTTATTCATTGTTGGTTGGACTGTATAATGGTTCAGCCACTCTGGAAGTCAGTCTGGCAGTTCCTTAGGAAACTAGATATAGAGTTACCATTCGATCCAGCGATTGCACTTCTCGGTATATACCCGGAAGATCGGAAAGCAGTGACACGAACAGATATCTGCACGCCAATGTTCATAGCAGCATTATTCACAATTGCCAAGAGATGGAAACAACCCGAATGTCCTTCAACAGATGAGTGGATAAATAAAATGTGGTATATACACATGATGGAATACTACGCGGCAGTAAGAAGGAACGATCTCGTGAAACATATGACAGCATGGATGAACCTTGAAGACATAATGCTGAGTGAAATAAGCCAGGCACAAAAAGAGAAAGATTATATGCTACCACTAATGTGAACTTTGAAAAATGTAAAACAAATGGTTTATAATGTAGAATGTAGGGGAAGTAGCAGTAGAGAGCAATTAAGGAAGGGGGAACAATAGTCCAAGAAGAACAGATAAGCTATTTAACGTTCTGGGAATGCCCAGGAATGACTATGGTCTGTTAATTTCTGATGGATATGGTAGGAACAAGTTCACAGAAACGTTGCTATATTAGGTAACTTTCTTGGGGTAAAGTAGGAACATGTTGGAAGTTAAGCAGTTATCTTAGGTTAGTTGTCTTTTTCTTATTCCCTTGTTATGGTCTCTTTGAAATGTTCTTTTATTGTATGTTTGTTTTCTTCTTAACTTTTTTTTCATACAGTTGATTTAAAAAAGAAGGGAAAGTTAAAAAAAAAAAGAAAGAAAAACACGGAAAATAAAAGATGTAGTGCCCCCTTGAGGAGCCTGTGGAGAGTGCAGGGGTATTCGCCTAACCCACTTCCATGGTTGCTAATATGACCACAGACATAGGGGACTGGTGGTTTGATGGGTTGAGACCTCTACCATAAGTTTTACCCTTGGGAAGGCGGTTGCTGCAAAGAAGAGGCTAGGCCTCCCTATATTTGTGCCTGAGTCTCCTCCTGAATGCCTCTTTGTTGCTCAGATGTGGCCCTCTCTCTCTGGCTAAGCCAGCTTGAAAGGTGGAATCACTGCCTTCCCCCCTACGTGGGATCAGAAACCCAGGGGAGTGAATCTCCCTGGCAATGTAGGATATGACTCCCGGGGAGGAATGTAGACCCAGCATCATGGGATGGAGAACATCTTCTTGACCAAAAGGGGGATGTGAAAGGAAATGAAATAAGCTTCAGTGACAGAGAGATTCCAAAAGGAGCCGAGAGGTCACTCTGCTGGGCACTCTTATGCACACTTTAGACAACCCTTTTTAGGTTCTAAAGAATTGGGGTAGCTGGTGGTGGATACCTGAAACTATCAAACTACAACCCAGAACCCATGAATCTCGAAGACAGTTGTATAAAAATGTAGCTTATGTGTGGTGACAATGGGATTGGAAAGCCATAAGGTCCACACTCCACTTTGTCTAGTTTATGGATGGATGAGTAGAAAAATAGGGGATGGAAACAGACAAAGGTACCCAGTGTTCTTTTTTATTTCAATTGCTCTTTTTCACTGTAATTATTATTGTTATTTGTGTGTGTGTGCTAATGAATGTGTCAGGGATTGATTTAGGTGATGAATGTACAACTATGTAATGGTACTGTAAACAATCAAAAGTATGATTTGTTTTGTATGACTGTATGGTATGTGAATATATCTCAATAAAATGATGATTAAAAAAAAAAAAAAGCTGACAAAACAGGCAACCAGGAGATAGAAAGAGGGCAGAGATCAGCCATTTGATGCTGAAGGACTACAGAATGTTTAGGATTGATTGCATAGATCCAGAAATAGATAGGATAATACTGTGTGATGGTAGCACGGTATTGTAAGTACACTGAACAAAGATGTCTGTGAGTAAAGCTGAAAGAGGTGGGATAGGAGAATGTATGACACCAGAGGTAAAGATAGATGATAAAGACTGGGACTGTATAACGTGGCAAAAATTGAAGTGACCAATGACTGTTACTAAATATACAAATATAAAAATGTTTTTGCATGTGGGAAAGCAAATGAATGTCAACCATGTAGAAATTTGAAAAACGGATGGTATTCAGGAAAAATCATAATCAAAGCAAACTGGAGTCTATGGTCAACAGTAACATTGTAATATACCTCCATTAAATGTAACAAAGGCAATATGCCAATGCTAAATGTATATGAGAAGGGGATATAGGGGAGTAATATGGGATTCTTGGTAGTGGTGTTATTTGCTGTCCTTAGTAGTATATTGTATTGTATGACATGTTATTTTTCTTTTTATCATTTTTTCTTATTGCTAAAAAAAGAAAAAACAATTTTTCTTGTAGTAATCAGTATGTTCAAATGCTGATAGTGGTGATAAATGCACAACTTTATGATGATACCATGAACAACTGATTGTACACTGTGGATAAATGTATGGTATGTGAATATAACTCTATAAAATTGTAGGAAAGTATATATATAGGAGTAAAAGTGTTGGAGAAAACATGGTGAGAGGGATGATGCCTCACCAATATGGACTAACTACAATGTGTAAACTCAGAATTGAATCTTAGAACATAGCCTAACGTGGACACAATAATTGTAATAGTCCCTAGATTGTAAGCTCTTACAGCAGTTACCTCTATCCCTGAATTTTAAGGCCTATCTCCAAACTTTGAGATGCTGATCCCCTACCGTATGTTGTCACAAACATTGGGACTGACGGTTTGATGTGCTGAGCCCTCGAGCATGGGACTTGCCCTTATGAAGCTCATTACCACAAAGGAAAGTCTAAAGTTGTATGTAATGGTGCCTAAGAGTCTCCCCCTGAGTACCTCTTTGTTGCTCAGATGTGGCCCTCTCTCTCTCTAACTGAGCCATCTCGACAGGTGAACTCGCTGCCCTCCCCCCTACATGGGACCCGACTCCCAGGGGTGTAAATCTCCCTGGCAACGCAGAGTATGACTCCCGGGGATGAATGTGGACCTGGCATTGTGGGACTGAGAGTATCTTCTTGACCAAAAGGGGGATGCAAAATGAGACGAAACAGTTTCAGTGGCTGAGAGATTCCAAATGGAGTCAAGAGGTCACTCTGGTGGACATTCTTATGCACTATATAGATAACACCTCTTAGGCTTTAATGTATTGGAATAGCTAGAAGTAAATACCTGAAACTACCAAACTCCAACCCAGCAGTCTGGACTCCTGAAGACAATTATATAATAATGTAGAGTACAAGGGGTGACAGTGTGATTGTGAAGACCTTGTGGATCACACCCCCTTTATCTAGTGTATGGATGAGTGGAGGAATGGGGATAAAAACTAAAGGACAAATGGGGTGGGATGGGGGGATGATTTGGGTGTTTTTTTCACTTTTATTTTTTACTCTTGTTCTGGTTCTTTCTGATGCAAGGAAAATGTTCAGAGATAGATTGTGGTGATGAACGCATAACTATGTTATCATACTGTGGACAGTTGATTGTATATCATGGATGATTGTATGGTGTGTGAATGTATTTCAATAAAACTGAATTTAATAATAAAAAAAAAAGAATAGAGGTGGAAAGTCTGGGACAAAGACAGGCTTGCATCAAGCACTAGGAAGATGAGTTCTATCTCCTGGGAGACACTGAAGACAACCAAGTTAACAACTAACAAGCAAAAGTCCAAGAAAAGACACAAGTCCAAGGAGACAGGGAAAATCCTGCAATCTGATAGGAGGACTGAAGCTCAAGAAAATCTCTGTCTTATCACCAGCTGGTTATAAAATCAGTAATCAAAATCTCAGGGAATAAATTCCAGAAGTAACATTTTGAAATATTAAAATGTAAACTGTGCAAAGAGTACAACATAAACAATGAAACAAGAAATGATGCACATCCATAGGAAAAGGATAAAAATCCAGAAAACACTAACAAAAAGAATCAGAATGTGGACATACAGAACAAAGACTTTTAAAAATTATCTTTATAATGCTCAAGGCGTTGAAGGAAAATACTCAGAGAAAGCACTAAAGGATATTTGGAAAACAATGAGTGAGCAATGTGAGAATCTTAGAAAGGAGAAAGAAAATTTTAAAATGCTTTCAAACAGAACTACTGGAGTAGATACCAAAATAAATGAAATGAAAAATGCCCAGGAGTGTTTCACTAGTATATTTGAGGTGGCAGAAGAAAGAATCATTGAACTTGAAGAGAAGACAACTAAAATGGGTCAGATTGAGGAACAGAAAGAAAAGGGAACCATAAAAAGTGAAAATGGCCTAAGATATTTTTATTTTTTCCAAAATGGTGGCCCTGGAGACCAGAGGAACTCTATGCACCATACAGGGAAGAGCAGAAGGAAGGGATGGATAAACTGTGGTGAAGATCTGTGAGTAGATCACTCCATACTGCAGAGACTTGTGCCTATCCACCAGTGGTGAAACAGGATGCGTAGGGAGCCACTCCTTGGCTGGAAATATGCACTGTCTTTCCCAAGAACAGGAGGGGAGACATGGCCTGGTACCAGTTTCAGCAAATTAGGACTGCTGGATTCAAGCTCAGAGCTAAAGTTTAAATCTACCCAAGACAAAAAGCACCCAGGAGCCTCTGTTTCAACCCTGCTAACAGCAATGGAGGAAGTGGGGAAGATTGACAGAAAAATAACTCTTCAGGGCAGTGGGTAACAGGTTGCTGAAGGGCATATCTTCCCCAAGAAAAGTGGGGCAAGGCCAAACATTGACTGTTCTAGTTTGCTAATGCTGCCAGAATGCAAAACACCAGAAATGGATCGGCTTTTATAAAGGGGGTTTATTTGCTTACAAAGTTACAGTCTTAAGGCCATAAAGTGTCCCAGACAACACATCAGCAATTGGGTACATTCACTGAAAGATGGCCAATGGTGTACGGAAAACCTCTGTTAGCTGGGAAAGCATGTGGCTGGTGTCTACTCCGGAGTTCTGGTTTCAAAATGGCTTTCTCCCAGGACATTCCTTTCTAGGCTGTAGTTCCTAAAAATGTCACTCTTAGTTGCACTTGGGGTATTTGTCCTCTCTTAGCTTCTCTGGAGCAAGAGTCTGCTTTCAACAGCTGTCTTCAGTCTGTCTCTCATCTGCAGCTCCTGTGCTTTCTTCAAACTTTCCCTCTTGGCTGTAGCTCCTCTTCAAAATGTCACTCTTATCTGCACTGAGTTCCTTCTGTGTGTCAGCTCATTTATATGGCTCCAGTGATTTAGTTTAGACCCACCCTGAATGGGTGGGGTAATGCATCCATGGAAATTATCCAATCAGAGTCATTACCCACAGTTGGGTGGGACACATCTCCATGGAAACACTAACAGAATTAAAATCTAATTAACACTGATAGTTCTGCCCACACAAGATTACATCAAAGATAATGGCATTTGGGGGGCATGATACATTCAAACTGGCACATTCCACCTCCTTGACCCCAAAATGACATTATCTTTCCATATAAAAAATACAGTCATCCCACAACAATATCACAGAAACTTAAATCATTTCAGCAACAATAGATAGTACAAGATCCCATCAAAATCAATCATAACAGTGATCAGTTCTAAGGCGTAATTTTCCTTTAGCTATAGATCTGTGAACTTAGAACTTACGTGCTTCCAATACACAAAGGAGGGAAATTCATTGGATAAACATTCCCATTGCCCTAAGGAGAAACTGAAAGGAAAACAGGGTTCACAGGACCAAAAGTGTTCCTAAAACCTGCAGGACAGTCTCCATCAGATTTCAAAGACTGAGAATCATTTATAGAATGATGTTGCATTCTTGGGGCTTGAGAGAGTGGGAGTTTATCCCTTTCTAAGGGCCTTTCCAGCAGCCCTTTCCCTTCCAAACACTGTGGTAAGTGCTCCAACATATCCACACATTGGGGAGACCATCTTCTTGGCTTCATCCTCCTCAAACATTGGGGCTGCACCTGGATTCCCTTCCATTTCTGGGGCACATGCTCAGCACCTTAGGAACAGTGACATGGCAGCCAGGCTCTCCCCAATTCCCTGGGAATGTGCTCCACCCTCTTTGAGTCTTGGGGTGGCAGAACATTTCCTGAGCATCAAGATGGAAGGCCTGCCCTCAAGCTCCAGGGCAAACTCACCCTTTCCAAGTTTGTGGGCTGTTATGCTCTCCCAGCCCAAGAACTCTTGACTTCAGACCTCAACTTCCATGGCTGTGTCTTTGAAGACATTTTTCCTTCAGTTTGTTCCTTGTCTGTCTCCTCCAGTCCAGACTGGCAGCATCTCTGTCTATAAAGATCTCACAAAAATTCTGTTGGCTTTGCATGAAGAACAAAGGGGTCAAAGCCATAAGACAATAGGACTTTCTACACATCCTTTCTGCTTAACTCCTTTTCCAATCTTGGCTTGTAATGAAATGGTGACTGGGTTCCATGTTTGGTTACATCCTCATGTTGGGCTCTCACTTCTGGGATTTCACCTCCTGGAAGCCTGTAATTTTCCAAGCCATCAGCTTCTGGTTTCTTTGAACCCAGGAGTTCTGTTCTAAGTTTATCTCTCTGCTCACATTTTACTATAAGCTGCAAGGAGAAGCCAGGGTACATCCTCTACATGTAGTCTGGAGATCTCCTCAGCTAAATATTTCAGCTTGTCACTTTCAAATTCTTCCTTCCATCTGGCACCAGGACTCAATTTTGCCTAATTCTCTGCCACTTTAAAACAAGGATCCCCTTTCTTCCACTTCACAACAACCCATTCATCACCTTTATTCAAGTCCTTGCCAGAAGTAACTATAGAGTCCATATTTCCACAAACAGTCTCTTCAAAGCAGTTTAGGCCTTTTCTAGCAAGCTCCTCACAATTCTTCCAGAATCTTCTTCTTATCCATTTAAAAAGCCATTCTACAGTAAGAAGGAACAATGTTGTGAGACACATGACAACATGGATAAACCTTGAAGACATAATGCTGAGCAAAATAAGCCAGGCACAAAAAGAGAAATATTATATGCTACCACTAATGTGAACATTGAAAAATGTAAAACAGATGGGTTATAATGTAGAATGCAGGGGAACTAGCAAGAGAGAGCAATTAAGGAAGTGGGAACAATAATCCAAGAAGAACAGATAAGCTATCATGGGTAAATTTAATGTTCTGGGAATGCCCAGGTATGACTATGGTCTGTTAATTTCTGATGGGTATAGTAGAACCAAGTTCACAGAAATGTTGCTATATTAGGTTACTTTCTTGGGGTAGAGTAAGAAAACGTTGGAAGTAAAGTAGTTAACTTAGGTTAGTTGTCTTTTTCTTACTCCCTTGTTATGGTCTCTTTGAAATGTTCTTTTATTGTATGGTTTTTTTAATTCTTTCTTAATTTTTCTTTATTTTTCATACAGTTGATTTAGAAAAGAAAAAAAGGTTAAAAAAAAAAACAAGGGAAAAAATATGCAGAGCCCCCTTGAGCTGGTGGAGAATGCAAGGGTATTGGCCTGCCCTACTTCGATGGTTGATAACATGCCCACAGACATAGGGGACTGGTGGTTTGATGGATTGAGCCCTCTAACATGGAATTTGCCCTTGGGAAGACTGTTGCTGCAAAGAAGAGGCTAGGCCTCCCCATAATTGTGCCTAAGGGCCTCCTCCCGAATGCCTCATTGTTGTTCAGATGTGGCCCTCCCTCTCTAGCTAAGCCAACTTGAAAGGTGAAATCACTGCCCTCCCCCCTACATGGGATCAGACATCTAGGGTAGTGAATCTCCCTGGAAACATGGAATATGACTCCCAGGGAGGAATGTACACCCAGCATCGTGGGATGGAGAACATCTTCTTGACCAAAAGGGGGATGTGAAATGAAATGAAATAAGCTTCAGTGGCAGAGAGATTCCAAAAGAAGCTGAGAGGTCACTCTGGTGGGCATTCTTAGGCACAATATAGACAACCCTTTTCAGGTTCTAATGAATTGGGGTAGCTGGTGGTGGATACCTGAAACTATCAAACTACCACCCAGAACCCATGAATCTTGAAGACAATTGTATAAAAATGTGGCTTATGAAGGGGGACAGTGGGATTGGAGGGGCCATAGGGGATCCCACTCCCATTTGTCTAGTTTGTAGATGGATGAGTGGAAAGGTTGGGGAAGGAAGCAAACAAATAAACAAACAGACAAGGGCATCCAGTGTTCTTTTTTACTTTAGTTGCTCTTTTTCACTTTAATTATTATTCTGGTTATTTTTGTGTGTGTGGTAATGAGGGTGTCAGGGATTGATTTTGGTGATGAATGTACAACTATGTAATGGTACTGTGAACAAATGTATGATTTGTTTTTACGACAGTGTGGTATGTGAATATATCTCAATAAAATGAATAATAAAAGAAGCAAAGCAAAGAAAAGAAACACACACGCACACACACACACACACACACACACACACACACACACACACACACACACACACACACACGCCATTCCAACATGTTTGGTATTTGCAAACACAGCAGCAAAAGCACCCCACTTCCAGTACCAAAATCTGTTCTAGTTTGCTAATGCTGCTGGAATGCAAAACACCAGAAATGGATCAGCTTTTGTAAAGGGGGCTTATTTGGTTACAAAGTTATAGTCTTAAGGCCATAAAGTATCTCAGGTAACACATGAGCAATTGGGTACCTTCACTGGAGGATGGCCAATGGTGTACAGAAAGCCTCTGTTAGCTGGGAAGGCACATGGCTGGTGTCTGCTCCAGAGTTCTGGTTTCAAAATGGCTTTCTCCCAGGACATTCCTTTCTAGGCTGCAGTTCCTCAAAAATGTCACTCTTGGTTGCACTTGGGGTATTTGTCCTCTCTTAGTTTCTCTGGAGCAAGAGTCTGCTTTCAACAGCTGTCTTCAGACTGTCTCTCATCTGCAGCTCCTGTGTTTTCTTCAAATGTCCCTCTTGGCTATAGCTCCTTTTCAAAATATCATTCTCAGCTGCACTGATTTCCTTCTGTTTGTCAGCTCATTTATATGGCTCCAGTGATTTAATTTAGAACCACCCTGAATGGGTGGGGTAATGCCTCAATGGAAATTATTGAATTAGAGTCATCACCCACAGTTGGGTGGGGCACATCTCCATGGAAACAGTCACAGAATTACAATCTAGTTAACACTGATAGGTCTGCCCACACAAGATTACATCAAAGATAATGGCATTTGGGGGGACATAATACATTCACACTGGCACACTGATTAGGTTTTGATTAGGAGTGCTGAGTTGCAGCCCTGAGAACTGCTATAGTTTCAACCCACCAGGACAGAAAGCAGCCAGAAACCTCTGTTTCAACTCCACCCCTGTCAGGGGCAGAATTATGGGTGATTGGGAGATCCAGTAACTTCTCAGGGCAGCAGAGAACAGTTTTCTGAAGGACAGCTCTTCAAGAAGAAAAGGGGGAGCATGGTCCAGTGCAGTTTGTGGCTATTGATTAGAAAACTACGATTGCAGTGTATGGGATCTGAGCGAGAGTTTTAAAATACACCAGAAAAAAGTGGCTGGCAGCCTCAATTTTAGTCATACCCTCAGCAGGGATGGAGTTAGTTGAGAATTAAAGGCACTCTACCATCTCACCAGTGTGTGGAATAGTTGAAGTAACAGCACCATCTGCTGGGCACACCAGGAATGCACAGTTTCAGGGAGACATCATAGAAAAGATTGGTATCCTTCTGGGTCTCCTCCACCCTGCATGTGGGAACAGGTCTACATCCCCTTGGTATCTCCCTGGGTCTGTTTAGACTGGGATAGACTGACATTGGAAGGACGTCTCTGGTGGAACCATCTCAGAATTAGAACTCCAGATTAAAGCATCTAGAAATAATGAAAGGAGTGGGAAAAACATATAGAAGCAAATAAAATACAAACAAACAGATCAACATTCCTGGAGAAGGAATAGGGGAAAAGAAGCTTTCTCCTGGAGGTGAAAAAATTTCAAAAATACTGAAATCTCAAAAATTGTACCATATATTCAGGGCAAGAATCAGATGAAGAAGAGTGATAAAAAATCTGACCAGTTAAACATAAGCTATTCTAAAAGTCTAAAATGAGTTGAAACATGTCTCAAAGAAGAGCTTTAACACAAAGCCAATCAACAATAAAATACAGGGCAATAGATAGAAATTGACCTCAAGAATAAACTCATCAAGAAAAGTGGATGGATAAACACCAGCAAAAGTTAAAAGCCATAACAAGAAACAAAAAGACGTGACCTAGTCAAAGGAACAAACTAAAACTTCAGAAAAGATACAGCATTTGAAAAAAGTCATTAATGATGTTCAAACAAATCTCCTAAATCAATTCCAGGAGATGAAGGAAATTTGGCAAAAGAGATAAAAAATATTAGGAAGGCACTAGATGACCATAAAGAAGGATTTCAAAGCATGGATAAAACAGAAATGATGGGAATGAAAGGCACAATAGGAGATATTAAAAATATGCTAGTGACATACAACAGCAGATTTAAACAGGCAGAAGCAAGGCTCAGTGAACTAAATGATAGAACGTCTGAATCTAACAGTCAGAAAAACAGAATAAATAATGGAAAAAATGGATCTGGGTCTCCAGGAATTGAAAGATGATAGGAAGTGCACAAATATAAGGGACATGGGTGTCCTAGAAGAAGAAGAGGGGTGAAAAGAGGCAGAAATCATATTCAAGGAAATAATGGCCCAAAATTCCCCAACTCTTATGAAAGACATCAATGTATAGATCCAAGAAGCACAGTGTACTCCAAATAGAAGAAATCCTAATAGACTTACTCCAACACACATTGGAATAAGATTGTCAAATGCTTAAACAAGGAAGAGAATTCTGAAACCAGGGAGGGAAAAGTGATTCATCACATGCAAGGGATGCTCAATAACATTATACTCAGATTTCTCATCAGAAAGCCATTTATCTGAGGAGTCAGTGGTATGATATAATTAGAGTACTGAATGAGATTAATGGCAACCCAGGAATTCTTTAATTAGTGAAACCATCCCTCAAAAATGAATTAGAGTTAAAATACTCAAATATAAACATAAACTTAGAAAGTTTATTAAAAGAGATATGCCCTAAAAGAAATGTAAAGGGACTGCTACAGGCTAAAAGGAAAAGACAGAAGAGAGACTTCACAAAGAGTATAAAAATGATGAATATAGTAAGGGAAGCTAAAAGTGCAAATAAGTAGATAAAAATAAGATATGATATATGAAAGACAAAGCATAAAATGGTTGAAGTCAGTACTGCCTTTACAGTAATAACAGTGAATGTTAATGGATTAAGCTCACAATCAAAGGACAGAATGGCAGAATGGATAACAAAATATGATATATCTACATGATGTGATTAAGATATTCACTTTAGACCCATAGACACAGGTTGAAAGAGAAAGGTTGGAAATAGATATTCCATGCAAACAGTAACCATAAAAGAGCTGGGTGGCTATATTAAAAATGAATGAAACGGACTTTAAATGCAAAACTGATAAAAAAGGACACTATATATTAATAAAAGGGGCAATCCAACAAGAAGAAATAACAATTATAATTATTAATGCATCCAACCAGCATGCCCCAAAATACATGAGGCAAACACTGGCAAAATTGAAAGGAGAAATAGACATCTCTATTATAAATATGTGGAGACTTCAATACAGCACTCTTATCAATAGATAGAACATCTAGACAGAGGGTCAGTAAGGAAACAGAGAACTTGAATAATAGTATAAATGAATTAGACTTAGTCATTTACAGAATATTGCAATACAAACTAGAAGGGTTTACATTCCTCTCAAGTGCTCATCATATAATTTGACAAAAAGATCACATATTAGGCCACAAAGCAGGTCTCAATAACTTTAAAACATTGAAAATATACAAATGAATTTCTCTGAAGATAATGGAATGAAGTTGGAAATCAATAACAGATGAAGACCTGGAAAATTAACAAATATATGGAAGAAAAATGGCATGCTATTTTTAGGAAAAAAACAGTTTGATTCACACACCATAAATCCATCTTAAGTGTACAAAAATGGGTCCTATGTAAACACAGTTATGCTTTCACCACCACAATCTATATGAGAAATATCCCATTTCTTCTGAAAAAGAAAAGAAAAAAAATCCAATACCCCTTCATTATATCCCCCAAATAGCAACAAAAATGTATCAAATATGTAGGAATAAATTTAACCAAAAATGTAAAGGACCTATATACAAAAAACTACAAAATACTGCTGGAAGAAATCAAGGAAACCTGAATAATTGCAAGGACATACCATATTCATAGATTAGAAGAATAAATGTAGTTAAGATGTCAATTCTATGAAAATGATTTCTATATTCAAAACAATACCAATCAAAATACCAACAACATACTTTGCATAAAAAGATAAATGAATGATCAAATTTATTTGGAAGGGCAGTGTGACCCTAATAGCTAAAAACATCTTGAAACAGAAAAATGAAGTTGGAGACCTCACACTTCCTGACTTTAAAGCATATTAAAAAGCTACAGTGGTCAAAACATCATAGTACTAGGAGGTGGGACAAGATGTCAGTGCAGGGAGGTGTAGAATTTAGTTCATCTTCTAGGGCAACCAGTAAAGAGCCAATTATTGTTTGGAACAACAGTTTGAGGGACTTCTGTGACCATACACACATCACACACCAGTCTGGAATTGGTGGAAAGGCTGAGATCACAGCACAGACTGGAAATCTCCCACGTTTGAAGAATGGAGCCCACCCCCACTGGAATGTCAGGCTGTTTTTGAGTCACTTCCCTGGGAGAAAAAGAAGCAGTCTGTACTAGGAGTAAGGGAAGGAGAGTCCAAGCAAGCTCCAACTGTGAATTTAATTTAAAACTTTGGACTGCTGAATAAATGTTCCAGATTCAGATACACCCAGAGCAAGCAAAAAAGGAGTCCAGTGGTAGCTCCTCCATAGAGAGGAGGTGAGGCTCACAAAGGTAAACATAGGGTTTTGGAGTTGGATGAGCTCAAAATAGTAGAAAAGGGCTAGGCCCCAAGAAAAGGGGCATATAGGACTGGGCACCAACCCCAGCTCTTGACTAGTGAACACAGGCAGCTGGGGACTAGGTCTGAAAAGGATTTTTTAGAAAACATTTAGCATAAAGAAAGCAGCAGTCTTTTTCAGTTGTCAGCACTGCCTCATGCAAAAGAGGAGTTAAGGTATGTCTAAGATTCAAAGAAACTACTCAGGTGAAGGAAATAATTCCCTGAAGGGCATATCTTCTCCAAGAAAGGAGTTGGGGCAGGGTCCAGCACAAGTGGTGGATCTCACTCAAAGAATTCAGACCCCAGTTTAAGCCCATCATTTACTTCAGCTTCTGTCTCAACTATGTCCCTGTCAGGGACAAGGTGTGCAGACAATTAAAGGAACTATACCACTCTATGCTGGTGGGGAGCTGAGAGCTGAAAAGTACCACTTGCTGGGAAGCATAGGAAAAGCACAGAATCAAGATTGCACAGGAAAGACTGACACCATACAGGGCCTCCTCTCAAGGGAATCTTGATACTGATTATACCATCTTGAGTCCTGGGCCTGTGTGGCCTGAGAAAATCAGACTGGGGTGGGGGAGACCCCATCTGGAGAGAACCTACTCAAAAAAATTCCATATAGGCAGAGCAACAACCAGAAAACAGAAGTTGTGCCCAAAGTCTAAAAAAAGCTCAACTGAATGTGAAAGAACAGAAAGAGAACAAAGCCAAACAACAAGGAACTCCTAGGTAAAGGAGAGAAAAGAACCTCCAGAAAACACTAATTGAGGAAATCAGATACCAGACCTTAGCAGAAAAGCATAACTCATACTGTGAAGCACAAAGATGTGGCATAGACAAAGGAAGAAATTAAGAAAAACAAACTTTATATTGAGTCAGTGTTGGTTGTTCACACTTTTCTAGAAAGTTGTCCATTTCTTTACATTGAGGTAAATAATGAATAACAATAAAGTGTTGCATCAGGAAGTCTAAAGTAGTTTTCAAAAAAAAAAAAAAGAAAACAAAAACAGCTTAGATCCCACTGTTACTTAAAATAGCAACCAAAATAAATTTATTTAGGAATAAATTTAACCAAGGACACAAAAACCTATACACAGAAACCTACAAATCATTGCTAAAATAAATCAAGGTAGATGTATATAAATGGAAGAACATACTGTGTTCTTGGATTGGAAGACTAAATAAAGTTAAGATGTCAATTCTATGCAAATTGGTTTATAGATTCAATGCAATTCCAATTTAAATCCCCAAAACTTATTTTGTTAAAATAGAAAAAGCTACAATCAAATTTATTTGGAAAGACAGAGCACCAAAAAAGCAAAAAATATCTTGAGATAGAAAAATAAAGTGGATAGTTTCACACTACCTGACTTTAAATATATTACAAAGTTACAGTGGTCAAAATACATGATACTGGCATAAAGATAGATATACTGAACAATGGAATTGAGTTGAGTGTTCAAAATTAGACCCTCTATCTATGGACAATTGATCTTTGATATGGCAGTCAAGTCAACTCAACTGGGACAGAGGAGCCTCTTCAACAAATGGTCCTTGGAGAAATAGATATCCATTTCCAGAAGAATGAGAGAGGACCTTTATCTTACACCTTATACAAAAATTAACTCCAAATGGATGAAAGACCTAAACACTAGAGCTAAAACCATAAAACTATTAGAAGAAAATGGAGGGAAGTTTCTTAGTTCTGGTGATACGAGGTGGTCTCCTAGAACTTACACCCAAAGTGTGAGCAATGAAAGAATTAATAGAAAAAAATGGGATCTCCTAAAAATTGAAAACTTTTGTGAATCAAAGGACTTCATCAGAAAATTAAAAAAGCAGCCTACATAATGGAAGAAAATATTTGGAAACCACATATCAGATATGGGTTTAATACTCAGAATATATAAAGTGATCCTACAACTCAACAAAAAACAGGCAAACAACCCATTCAAAAAAGGGGCAAAAGACATGGATAGACACTTTTCCAAAGAGGAAAAACAAAAGGCTATAAAACATTTAAAAATGTGTTCAACTTCACTAGCTGTTAGGAAAACACACATCAAAAGAACAATGAGATACCATTTCTCACCTACTAGAATGACCATTATAAATAAAAACAGAAACAACAAGTGGTGGAGAGGATGTGGAGAAAGACACACATTTATTCATTCATGGTGGGAATATAGAATAGTGCAACTGTTCTGGAAGGCAGTTTGGAGGTTCCTCAGGATGCTAAGTTTAGAAATGCTATATGGTACAGAAATCCCATTCCTAGGTATATACATGGAGGAACTGAATTCTAGGACATGAGTGGACATTTGTACATCAATAGTTTTAGTGGCATTATTCATGATTGTGAAGAGAAGGAACAGCCCAAATGTCCACCAATGGACGAGTGGATAAACAAATTTTGGTATATACATAGGATGGAATATTATGTAGGTGTAAGACAGGATAGATTCATGATGCATGTAATGACCTGGGTGAAACTTGAAGACATTATGTTGAGTGAAATTTGCCAGAAACAAAAGGACAAATACTGTATAGTCTCACTAAAATGAACTAACTATAATGAAAAACTCTTAGAGCTGAAGCTAAGAACACAGGTTATCAAGAGATTAAAAGGATGTGGGGACTGGTCATTTGATGCTAAAGGAGTATAGAATGTTAAACAGGATGGATTGTAAAGATCCAGAAATGGATAGCACAATAGTATCTGATGGTAGCATAATACCATAGGTATAATGAACAAAGCTGAGTTTTGGTACATTTGAAAGAGTTATGCTAGGGTTATGAATGACACCAGAGGGATAGATAGAGAATAAAAGTTGGGACTATATAACTTAGCAAAACCTAAAGTACACAATGATGTTGATTAAATGTATAAATATGAGAAATTTTTTACATTAGGGAGAACAAATGAATAGCACCATTGTAAGGTTTTGAAAATGGGTTGGCATATGGAAAACATAAAATCAATGCAAGCTAGTGTCTATAGTTAACAGTAACAGTGTAATATTCTTCCATTAATTTTAATAAAGGAAATATATCAAAACTAAATGTCAATGGGGGATATAAGCGGGCTATTGATTTCTTGTTGCTTTGGTTGTCTTTCCTTTTTATTTTTTCAACTTTTATTTTATATTTCTTTCTTTTCTCTCTATGCAGAAAAAAATGGAAATGTTTTCATATAGATTGTGGTAGTGAATATATAACTAGGTGATTATACAGGGAATGATTGATGGTTTGCTTTGGGTGGATTGTATGTTGTTTGAATAAAACCATTTTAAAAATAAACAGAAAAATACAAGTGCTGGAGAACATGGGGAGAGAGGTATATACCTCTTCTCTGTTGGTAGGGAAACAGAACAGTACAGCCCCTTGGGAGGTCAGAGTGTTGGATCAACTGGAGGTTAGTTGTATGGCTGCCATATTATCCTGAAACCCTGTTATCTGGTGTATATTTGGAAAAACAGAAAGCAATGATGCCAATAGACATTTGCACACTGATGTTTATTGCAGCATTATTTATAATTTGCAATGGATGGAGGTGGCCTAAGGGGTACATCAACGGATGAACAAAGGGGTGAACTGTGGTGTATAAATCTGTTCAGGTTTGTTAATGCTGCCTTTATGTGAAACACCAAAAATGGATTGGCTTTTATGAAGAGGGTTTATTTGGCTACAAACTGAAGGCCATGAAAATGTCCAAATTGAAGCATCAACACGAGTATACCTTCACTGAAGGAAGGCCAATGGTGTCTGGAAAACCTCTGTTAGCTGGGAAGTCACGTGGCTGGTGTCTACTGATCCTGGGTTGTGTTCCAGCTCCTCTCTCAGCTCCCGTGTGTTCATTAAAATGTTGCACATGGGGCATTTTGTCCTCTCTTTGCTTCTCTGGAGCAAGCTCTGGGCTCAAATCTTTGAAGCATTACCAAAAGTCTGTTTTCAATGGCCATCTCCAAAATGTCTCTTTAAGCTGCAGCTGCACTGAGGTCTTTCTGTTTGTAAGCTATTTTATAGGACTCCAGTGATTAAATTAAGACTAGCCCTGAATCGGCAGGGTCCACATCTCCATGGAAATAATCCAATCAAATATTCACTCACAGTTGATTGAGTCACATCTCCATGGAAGCACTCAATCAGTGGATTCTGACCTAATCAACACTAATACATCTGCCCCCACAAGATTGAGTTAAAGAATATGGCACTTCGGGGGACATAATACATCCCAACCAGCACAACACACAATGGAATATTGAGTGGCTGCAAGAAGGAATGGAATCAGGAGGCATGCCACTAGGTGAATGAATCTTGAGGACATTATATTGAGTGAAATAAGCCAAAAACAAAGGGATGAAAATTTAAAGCCTCACAAATCTAAACTAAGTATAATGAGCAAACACTGAGAATTAAATTAGAGTGCATAGGTTATCTGGGGTTAGGATGGGGGCAGAGATTGGGAAATTGTTGATTAAGGAATATAGAATGTTCAATAAGCCTTATTGTAAAGGTTCCCAAATTGTAAGCTTTTACAGCAGTTGTATCTATTCCTGAGCTTTAATTGTTATTTCTAAATTCCGAGATGCTGAGCTCTTTGTGTACAATCTGGTAGTTCTCTGGAAATTTTCATATTTCTGTGACATCTGAGACTCAGTGTTAGAGTTCTGTAGCTCTGAAAGTCAGCAATATTCCATACAGCAAATGTTAAAGAAGCTGAAAAAGAGATCATCAACAATTAGAGATATGAATGTAATAGACTTGGTTAGGACTAAAGTAAATGAGAATACCAGGTAAATGATGATATTGATTGCATTTTAAAACTCCAACTTCTCTGTGATAACAAAGGAAGAGAGTTTTATTAGGTACAAAACTTATATTTTCTGTAGCACACTATTTAATTTAACCTGTCTGGTCAGTTCATTTAAACAACATAATTACAAGAAACCTAGAATAGGGAATGGTGTTTTGTTGTTCTGTGCAGGCTAATGTAATACCCCATTACACCCAAGAATATTTTGTGCACAAAATAAAAAATGTATTTGCATAGTCCCCTTGAAGGACAGGGGGGAAATTTGAAACTATTAAACTTCCCTATTTGGGGAATTCCTGGTATTCTCTTAGGCAAAAGGGACTCCCAATTTAATAAACCAAGCCCTGAATTTAGAGGATTGACATTATGAAACTTAGCTGTCCAATGGAGAAGCTAAGCCTACTTATACCTAAAAATCACCAACAGAGAACTTCTTTTTTGCTCAGATGTGGCCTGTATCTCTAAGTTAACTCTGCAAATTAACTACTCTCCTCCCTACTTGGGTTATGACTACCATAGGTGTAAGTCTTCCTGGAAATGTGGGCCATGACTCCCAGGGATGAGCCTAGCAGTGGCATTATGGGACTGAGAATGCCTTCATAAGCAAAATGGGGAAAAGAAATGAAAAAAATAAAATTTCAGTGGCTAAGATTTCAGATAGAGTTGAGAGGTCATTATGGAGGTTATTCTTATACATTACATATACATTCCTGTAAGTTTCTTGTGTATGATGATAGATAGAAGGAAATACCTGAAACTGTTGAACTGCAATATAGTAGCCTTGATTCTTGATGATTATTGAATATAGCTTTCATGTTGAGGCCAATTGATTATAAAAACCTTGTGACTGATGATCCCTGGATTCAGTGTATGGGCAGATGAGTAATAAAATAAAAATGTAAATAAATTAATAAATAAGTAAGTAAGTAAGTAAGTAAATAAATAAATAAATAATAGGACTGGATAATGTGTATGGGATGTTTTGGGTGTTTTTTTTTAATTCCTATTATTATTTTTTTGGAGTAATGCAAATGTCGTAAAATTGATTGTGGTGATGATTACACAACTATATGTTGATACTGTGAGCAAACGATTGAATAGTTTGGATGTATTATACAGTATGTGAACATATATCAATAAAATTCATAAAAACAGCTTGGTACTGCCAAAAAGACAGATATAGTAATGAATGGAATCAACTTGAGAGTACATAAATAGACCCTCTCATCTACAGACAATTGACATTTGAGTGCGCTATGAAATGCAAAGTACAAGGAGAGAATTCTGAAAGTTGCAAGACAAAAACAACCTGTTATGTTCAATGGAGTCCTGTATTAGGGTTCTCTAGGGAAACAGAATCTGTGAGAGGTGTCTATGACCATAAAATTTATAAAAGTGACTTATGCAACTGTGGGTATGCACGAGTCCAAATTCTGTACAGCTGTCAGCAAACTGTCAACTTCAAGGAAGATGTCTGATGAACTCCTCAGGAAATGAATGAGCAACTTTGATGAACTCCTCAGGAAATGAACTGGGATCTTCAACAAACATGTTTAATGAACTCCTCAGGAAATGAACCAGCAACTTTGATGAACTCCTCAGGAAATGCTTCACTGGACAGTGAAAAGAGAAGTGAAGGTCCTCTATCTGTCTTGCTTATAAGTCTTCAACTGATTAATTGGATTAAATCCAGCCAATTGAATTCTCTCCTTGTGGAAGACATGCCCTTTGTTGGGTCATCAGACACAGCTGCAGTCAATTGATGATTTAATAAACCAGCCTGTTGGTTTATTAAGCAGCCACAAACATCCTCATAGCAATTGTTAGGCCAGTGTTTGCTTGACCAGACAGCTGGGCACTATCACCTGGCCAAGTTGACACATGAACCTAATCATCAAAAGTCCCAATTAGAATGAGTGCTGATTTCTCATCAAAAACCATGGAATCAGGAGCCCCTGCCCCTGTCTGAAGCCATGACCAACTCCCTGCAGATGAGAAAACAGAGGCTTAGAAAGGACACAAAGGACAAATAGTGATAATCCATCTTATCCTCTTGCTGGAGCCTGGAGATGCTCAGGGAGGTCCTGCTGCCAGATTTGGAGACAGGAAAGCAACCAGGCCCACAGATATTTTGAGCTAACCATTGAAGCCAGGAACAGAAGAAAAGGACCAGAGGACATTGCAGTGTACCTTCCCATTTGTCAGAGGAACCCCAGATGCCAGCAGCCTTTCCTCAGAGAAGCTATTCTCTCATTGATTCATTAATTTGGACATTTTCTTAGCCTTAGAAGTGTAACTTGTAACTTAATAAATCCCCATTGTTAAAAGCCAACAGAGAGGTGGGGCAAAACAGCAGCATAGGGAGGTGTGGAATTTAGTTAGTCCTCTAGAGCAACTAGTAAATAGCCAGGAACAACTAGTAAATAGTCTGGAACAACTGATTGGGGGACATCCATCACCAGACACACATTGTGCACCAGTCTGGAATTGGGAGGAATGGCCAAGATTTCAGCATAAAACTGTAAGTAAAGCCCTTGCATGACTGGTGTCCATCCCCCACTGGAACAGCAGGCAGAGTCGCAACAATTCCCTATGGGAAGTAGTCTCTACTAGGAGCAAAGGAAGTTAGCTCATCCAAGCTCCACAGCTGGAGCTTTTAATTAACAAATATGGACTACTGAATCAAAGCTATGAGCACAGATAAACCTGGAGCAAAGAGGAAAGGAACCCTGAGGTCTCTCCAAGCAGAGAGGAGGCAGGGTGAATGGGAAAATAAGTAAACACAAGCAGAGGCTTCTGGAATCAGCTTAGCTCAGAATACTGGAAAAAGGCTGTGTCCCAGGAAAAGGGGCCCATAGATCTGGGTACCAACTCCAGGTCTTGATTGGTGAAATTGGAGGACTGGGGACTGGCTTTAAAGGGGGATTTCTTTCTTTTTTCCTCTTTCTCTCATTCTAAGTAGCTCATTAGAGAAATCCCCAGACATTTTCAATTGTCAGCTCTAAACCAGGCAAGGATGGAATTAAGATAGACAAAAGAAGAAGTCAAGTGAAGGAGATAATTCCCTAAAGGGATTATTCTCTCCAAGGAAAGGGAGAAAACAGCACAGTTCAAGTTGTGGCCCTCCCTCAGAGAATTCAGACCCCAGAGACTAGGAAAAAAAAAAACAGAAACTGCTTAAGTTTGGCTTCTAACTCACTGTTGGTCTAAACCATGCCTCTGGCATCTATGGGGTCTGCTGAGAATGAAAAGCCCCACATCTCTTTATACTGTGTGATACTGCAGGCTGACAAGCACCACCGGCTGGGAAGGATAGGAAAATCACAGAGTACAGAGGCCTCACAGGAAAGTTTGACAATCTTCTGGGTCTCATCCTCAGGGAAACTTGAAACTGATTACATCTTTCACCTGAGACCTGGGAACATGTGGTCTGAGAAAATCTGACTGGGGTAAACAAGGAAGCCAGATACTTAAACAAAAAAAATTGCAGGTAACACTAGGAAAAACAAGAATATGGCACAAAGTAGAAAACTTACAATTCAAATGAGATACAGGAGTTGAAACAACTAATTAAAATGTTCAACTAAATATGCTAAATAAATTAAAAATCAAGTCAATGAGTAGAGGGAAGATATGGCAAAAGAGATGAAGGATACAAAGAAGACATTAGGAAAACATAAGGAAGAATTTAAAAGTTTGAAAAAACATTTGGCAAAATTTATGGAAATGAAAGTCACAATAGAAGAGATGAAGAACACAATGGAGATACAACAGCAGATTTGAAGAGCCAGAAGAAAGGATTAATGAACTACAGGGCAAGACATCTGAAATCCAACACAGAAAAGAATAGATAGGGAAAAGAATGGAAAAATATGAGCAGGGCCTCAGGGAATTGAATTACATCATGAAGCACATGAATATGCATTTAATAGGAGTCCCAGAAGTAAAAGAGAAAGGAAAAGGGGGCAGAAAGAATTATGGAGGATATAATCGCTGAAAATTTCCCATCTCTTATTAAAGACTATTACAGCTCCAAGAAGCAATGCATACTGCAAAGAGAATAGATCTGACTAGATCTACACCAAGACACTTAATAATCAGATTATCAAATGCAAAGAAAAAGAGAATTCAGAAAGCAGCAAGAGGAAAATGATCCATCACATACAAGGGAAACTCAATAAGACTGTGTGGATTTCTCCAGAGAAACCATGGAGGTGAGAAAGAAGTGTTATGATATATTTGAGATACTGAAAGAGAAAAACTTCCAACCAGGAATTCTATATCTAGCAAAACTGTCCTTCAAAAATGAAGGAGATTTTAAAATATTTTAAGACAAATAGACATTGAAAGAGTCTGTGAACAAGAGACCTGCTGTACAAGAAATTCTAAAGGGACCACTACAGGCAGATAGGGAAAGACGGGAGAGAGAGATTTGGAGAAGAGTGTAGAAATGAAGATTATCAGCAAGGGTAAAAAGAGAGAGAGGGAGAAAAAATTAAAGTAAATAAGATATGACATATAAATCCAAAAGACAAAATGGTAGACAGTAGACATTTCAGAGTGATATTAGCCAGAAATCAAAGGACAAATACTCCATGTTCTCACTAATATGAATTATTATTAATAGGTGAACTTTGAGAGTTAAAGTGGAGAGTACTTGTAATCAGGAGACAGAATGAGAGTATAAATTGGTGAATGAATGAATACAAAATGTTCAAAATTACTGAATGTGTGCATTCAGAAATGTGTAGAACAATAGTGTGTGTTGGTAGCACAATATTGTAAGTATTCAAACAAAGATGACTGTGAGTACAGATTAAAGAAGTAGGCTAGAGGCATTTATGACACCAGAAGGAAAGATAGCAGAAGATAAAGACTGAGATTGTATAACAGCAAAATCTTGAGTGGTCAATAATGGTGATTAAATGTGCAAACAAGAATGTTTTTACATTAGGGGATGTCAACATTGCAAGGTATTGAAAATTGGATGGTATATGGAAAGATACAATCAATGCAAACTAGATCCTATAGATAACAGTAACATTGTAATATGCTTCCATGAATTGTCACAAAAACCATATAGCAAAGCTAAATGTTCACAAGAGGGGGATATAAGAGACTGGTATGGGATTCTTGGTGTTATTGTTGTTGTGACATTTTCAGGGTATTTTATTTTATTTCTATTTTTCCTTCTACCTATTATTTTTCTTCATTTTTTTCTCCTCTTCTTTGCAGAAGGAATGGAAATGTCCTCATATAGATTGTGGTGGTGAATGCATAACCATGTGTTTATATTGGGAAACACTGCTTATTTTGAATGGATTGAGTGGTGTGTGAATAAAACTGTTTAAAAAACTAAACAGAGGGCTACAAGTGCTGGAGAAAATTTGGAGAGAAGGATATATCTCTTCACTGTTGGTGGGGATGTAGAATAGTGCAGCCCATCTGGAGGGCAGTGTGGTGGTTCAACAGGAAGCTAAGTATAGTGCTGCCATATGATCCTGAAACCCTGTTATTGAATATACTTGGAAGATCTGAGAGCAGGGACATGAATGGACATTTGCATGCAGGTTTTTATGGGGGCAGGATTCACAATTCTCAGTGTACGTAGGTGGCCTAAGGATACATCAACTGATAGATGGAATGGTTAACTGTGGTGTACACATACAATGGAACACAGAGTGGCAACATGAAGAAAGGAAGCTGTGAGTTATGAAGCTAAGTGAATGGACTTGAAGACAGAATGTTGAGTGAAATAAGCCAGAAATGAAAAGGCAAACATTATAATGCCTCACCAATGTGGACTAACTGTAATGTGAAAACTCTGAGAATTGAATCTGAGAGCATAAGTTATCAGGGTAAGGCTTATTGTGAAGATACTTAGATTGTAAGTTCTTGCAGCAGTCACATCTACTAATTAGTTGTAATGGTTATTTCTAAATTCTGAGATGTTGAACTATTTTGTATAACCTGGTGGGTCCCTAGAACTTTGGATATCTATGTGACACCTGAGAGTCATTTCCAGAGATCAGCAGTATGAATATCAGCATTGTCCCATAAAGCACAAGTGTTAAAGAAGCTGAGAAAGAGATCAAACTTCAATTAGATATTAATGAAATGGTCTTGGTTTGGACTGTGGTACATAATGTTAAAGGCTAAAGGTTGAGTTGACTGTGCTTTAAAACTACAACTTCTGTGTAAGACCAAAGGAAGAAATGTTTATTTTGGTGCAAAATCTATATTTTCTGTAGCACACTATAATTTAAATTGTATGCTCAGTTTCTTCAAACACCATAATTACATGGGCCCTTGAATAGGTAATGAGATCTGGTTGACTTATATAGGTTAGTGTGAAGCTCCAATACATCACAGAGTAATTTGGGCAGAGAATAAAAAGTATTTGCAAATCACCCTTAAGTTACTAGGGAAAATGTGGAAATATTAAACTTCCCCAATTGGGGAATTACTGACATTCTCACAAGCATGGGGCATTACCATTTTAGGATGCTAAGCCTGCAATCTTGGGACTTGCCCTTATGAAGCTTGTTACTGCAAAAAAGAAGCTAAGCCTACTTATGATTGTGCCTAAGTGTCACCCCCAGAGAACCACTTTTGGTACTCAGTTGTGGCCTCTCTCTATAAGCCAACTCATCAGGTGGACTTGCTGCTTTCCCTTCTGTGTGGTACATAACTCCCAGGGGTGTAAATCTCCCTGACAATGAGGGACATGACTCCTGACAATGAGCCTGGACCCAGCATTTGAGTATTGAGAAAGCCTTCTGAACCAAAATGGGGAAGAAAAATGAAATAAAGTTTCAGTGGGTGAGATATTTCTATTGGGATTGAGAGGTCATTCTGGAGGTTATTCTTATGCATTATATAGACATACCATAATACTTTTTGGTGTATTAGAATGATTAGAAGGAAATACCTGAAACTGTTGAACTGCAATCCATTTTTCTTGATTCTTGAAGATGATCATGTGACTATATAGCTTATATGGTGTAACAATGTTATTGTGGAAACCTTGTGGCTTACACTCCCTTTATTCAGTTTATGGACAGATTATAAAAATGGGACAAAAAGTTAATGAATATTAAAGGAGAAGAGAGATATGGGATGTTTTGGGTGTTCTTTTTTACTTTTATATTTATTTTTATCCTTATTTCTACTTTTATTTTTTGAAACAATGAAAATGTTCAAAAATTTTGGTGATGAATGCACAGATATAAGGTGATATTGTGAACAACTGATTGTACACTGAAGTGGGGTCCCTTTCCCTTAATCCCAAAACATCTGCAAAGCAACAGTGTTGTGTAAACAGCATTAGGCCATGAGGAGGGGGGAGTGAGACTGGGTCTGTATCAGTTAAAGAAAGCAAAACTTTACCATTTAGGGGAAGCAAAGCTGCGGTTGCATGCATCAGCCAAGTGTAACCCTTTTAACAGTAACTGCTCCAGGTCCAAGTGAAACTTTTTGTAACCCTTTAATAATCAATAACTGCTCCAGCTCCAAGTGAAACTCTTTGTGAAATTGTTTTTTTGTGATCAACAGCTAACTGCCAACTCTACTTCTGTTAGAATAGTTTCTTGCTTGTGTTTCTAGGATATGGTTTCTGTCTATATAAGACACCAGCACACATAGGTCGCTGCTGCTGCTTACTGAACTCCCTGTGTGGAGTGACAGGCGGCAGTCACCGGCTGGCTAAATAAAAGGCTCTTTAAACTCTGTTTGGCTGTCTCGTACTTTAACTCACAGGCACCGTAACATTTGGAGGCCCCAGCAAGATCTTGGCATTTGCTGAGGCTCAAAACAAAGGTCTGACTATCAGCCCTCCCCCAGGGGGCACATGCTGAGAGATGTTCCTCAGCCCCAGCAGAGAACCAGGTGGTCAAGCCTTGAAATTCAAAAATCCGCCTCTGGAGCCATCTGGATGTGGGCCCACAATGGTAAGAGATCTCTAATCTTGTCTGGTGGGGTACCCCTTTAGGGTCTTTAGGAGGGCTGGATGCAGCCATAACTCCGAGACCCAGCCTCGGACCATGATGGTGGCTGGTGGCATCAGGTTCAGGTTTTGATTAGTCTCTGTTTTGTGTTTTGTTGTTAGTGTCTTTGTTTTACTCTGTTTCTGTTTTGTCAACCATCAGTCCTGCAATGGGTCAGTCTCTGTCTGTTTCCACTTGCTCTCCGTTGCACTGTTTTTTAAAAATTTCCAGGACATCCAGCAACAAGCTGCAGGGTTGGGAGCCACTGTTAACCCAGGAACTCTCCGGACCCTTTACAAATTCAAATTACCAACCTTTCCAGATTCTAATTGGCCCCCCCACCGAGGGCACTCTAAATTTGCTAATTACCTTTCAGGTTCAAAGAGTCATTTATGGGAGTGCAGGACACCCAGATCAGATTCCCTATATTGAAACCTGGATCAGCATCCTCACTGACCTCCCCAAATGGCTTAATCATTTTTCTGCATATTGCTGTCCACAGGCTCCAGGAGGACTGGGTTGGGGGTGAACAGGCCCTTTGTCTGGAGGCAGCAGCGCCTGGCTACACACTCGGGTGTTGCCTTCCTGCTGCTGGTCCAGGCAGGCAAGCCTATCCCCATGGTTTGAGCACTGGTAAACAAGCACTGGAGTGGTAAGCAGGTGCCAGGACCTGCCTCTGGCCAGGGTGCAGGCTTTCCCCTGTGCAACAGGCCGCCAGTAAATTATTTGTCAATGATCAGCAGTCACCAGCTGGACACTGACTGGAGAGAGCAGAGATGGGTCCCTAAGTATGCGAGCCAGGGAATGGTCCCCAACATCCTTTGTTTTTGGTATTTCTGTTCTATCATGGGTCACAGGACATCTGTCTGCTTGTACATCCAGAGGTGTCCAGGAGCCAGTGTGTTCCCAGATCCTGGAGACATGCCAGCCCCCTGGGAGGTGGTGTTGACTGCTGGCCTGGTGCTTAAAAAGTGGCTCATCTTTTCTTAGTGACACCACTTGCTTTTTGTCTTGCAGCCTCTGACCTCAGAGAATCCTTTTGTACTTTCTAGAAATGGCAGACCACTGTTGGGGAGTGTCAGCCAGAGCTCCAATGAACAGCATATTTGGGCATCAGAAACAGCCACTTGGAAAGGCCGAGGTCGGGGGGGAGGAGAGGTTAGTAAAGACAAGTGGCTTCTCTGCATTCAGCCAGGAGGTAGGGGTGGGTAAACAGCATTAGGCCATGAGGAGAGGGGAGTGAGACTGGGCCTGTATCAGTTAAAGAAAGCAAAACTTTACCATTTAGGGGGGGGGGGCAAAGCTGTGGTTGCACACATCAGCCAAGTGTAACCCTTTTAACAATAACTGCTCCAGGTCCAAGTGAAACTTCTTGTAACCCTTTAATAATCAATAACTACTCCAGCTCCAAGTGAAACTATTTTTGAAATTGTTTTTTTGTGATCAACAGCTAACTGCCAACTCTGCTTCTATTAGAATAGCTTGCTTGCTTGTGTTTCTAGGATACAGTTTCTGTCTATATAAGACACCAGCGCACACAGGTCGCTGCTGCTGCTTACTGAACTTCCTGTGCGGAGTGACAGGCAGCAGTCGCTGGCCAGCTAAATAAAAGGCTCTTTAAATTCTGTTTGGCTGTCTAGTACTTTAACTCATGGGCACATTCAGGGTATGTCTTGATTAGTTCACTGGAGTATTTAAGAGAGAAACTAAGAGCCAACACTGATGGAGATGCTTGCTGATGCTTAGAGATGCTTAGAGATGCTTGGAGATGCTCTCCCAGAATTTGCTCCAGTGAAGCTAAGAGAGGACCTCCAGATGCTTAGAGAGAAACATCCTGGGAGAACAAGGGAGACACTTTTATGGCCTTGGAACTTTAAATTTGTACCAAAATAAATCCCCTTTATAAAATTCAATCAATTTCTGGTAATTTGCATAATGTCAGTTCTAGCAAACCAGAATAATAAATAATAATTTTTATGAAATCAGTTGCTTTACAAAATTACCAAATGGTATGAAGTGTGGCATTTTTGTAAACTACAGCAAATCTCTTTAATATTTGCTTTAATAAAAGCAGTTAACTCTCAGATCTAAAAAATACATAAATCCATGGTGTCAAAAAGGCAGTGGGGTGAAAATTTTAAAGTGCTGAAAGAAAACAACTGCCAGCAAAACACATCCTTTGAGACTTTTTGCAAAAATGAAGGAGAGATTAAAAACTTCTCAGATAAATAAAAGCAGAGGGAGTACTTCCCTATTAGACCTGCCCTTCAAGTAATGCCAAAGGGAGTTCTCCAGACTGAAAGGAAAGAAGAGCAGTGTTTCAATCAGCATAAAGAATAAAGACTTGTGGTTAAGGTAACCATTTGTGTAATTTAAATGCAAGTATTATTGTAGTGAGTTGTCTGGTATGTAACCCCACTTCTTGCTACCTAGACTTGCTAAAATGTTAATGCATAAAAAATAATAATGTCTGTTTTTGGACATACCATATACAAAGATATATTGGGTAACAAGCACAAAAATAAAGGCGAGGAATGGAGAGGTATAGGAAAAATATATCTATATGATATTGGAATTTAATGGTTTTCAAAGCAAATATGATTATATATATATTTAGTAGTTCCCCCATGGGAACAACTAGGAAAACAAATGAAAAATATATCTAGATAGCAAAGAGAAGGAACTCAATATGGTACAAAACAAAAATTAAATAAATATAAAAGTAGGAATTAATAGAAGAATTGAGGGGAATAAAGGTAAAAGACATACAAATTCTAAATAGCAAAATGGCAGAAGAAAGTCCTGCATTATCAGTACTGACTTTAAAAATCTAATGCTGAGGAGGCAGGGCAAGATGGTGGATTGGTGAGCGGTATGTTATAGTTACTCTACCAGGAAAGTAGGTAGAAAGCCAGGAACTGCATGGACTGGACACCGCAGAGCAATTTGACTTGGGCATACTTCATACAACACGGATGAACATGTTGAACTGCTGAGATCAGCAAAATTGGTAAGTTTTTGTGGCCAGGGGACCCGTGTCCCTCCCTGCCAGGCTCAGTCCCATGGGAGGAGGGGCCGTCAATGCTGGGAAGGAGAAGGGAGAACTGCAGTGGCAGCCCTTATCGGAAACTCATTCTACTGATCCAAACTCCAACCATAGATAGACCAGACACCAGAGAATCTGAGAGCAGCCACCCCAGCAGACAAGAGACAGGCATAGAAAAAAAAAACAACACGAAAAACTCCAAAATAAAAGCAGAGGATTTTTGGAGTTCTGGTGAACATAGAAAGCAGAAGGGAAGAGCTCAGGCCCTGAGGTGCATATGCAAATCCCGAAGAAAAGCTGATCTCCCTGCCCTGTGGACCTTTCCTTAATGGCCCTGGTTGCTTTGTCTCTTAGCATTTCAATAACCCATTAGATCTCTGAGGAGGGCCCTTTTCTTTTTTTTTTAATCCTTTTTTTCGTTTTCTAAAACAATTACTCTAAGAAGCCCAATACAGAAATCTTCAAAGACTTGCAATTTGGGCACGTCAAGTCAAGAGCAGAACTAAGAGAGCTCTGAGACAAAAGGCAATAATCCAGTGGCAGAGAAAATTCACTGAACACCACAACTTCCCAAGAAAAGGGGGGTGTCGGCTCACAGCCATGATCCTGATGGACAAGAAACACTCCTGCCCATCGTCAGCCCCATAGCCCAGAGCTACCCCAGACAAGCCAGTGTGATGGAAGTGCTTCAAATAACAGGCACACTCCACAAAACTGGACGTGAACATTAGCCTTCCCTGCAACCTCAGCTGATTGTCCCAGAGTTGGGAAGTTGGAGCAGTGTGAATTAACAAAGCCCCACTCAGCCATCATTTGAGTAGACTGGGAGCCTCCCTACACAGCCCAGCAGCCCAGAACTGCCCTGGGGGGATGACACTCACCCGTGACATAGCACAGTCATCCCTCAACAGAGTACCCGGGGTGCACAGCCTGGAAGAGGGGCCCAATTGCAAGTCTCAGGAACCATATGCCAATACCAAGGACTTGTGGGTCAGTAGCAGAGACAAACTGTGGCAGGACTGAACTGAAGGATTAGACTATTGCAACAGCTTTAAAACTCTAGGATCACCAGGGAGATTTGATTGTTAGGACAACCCCCCTCCCTGACTGCCCAGAAACATGCCCCATATACAGGGCAGGCAACACCAACTACACACGCAAGCTTGGTACACCAATTGGACCCCACAAGACTCACTCCCCCACTCACCAAAAAGGCTAAGCAGGGGAGAACTGGCTTGTGAACAGGTGGCTCGTGGACGCCACCTGCTGGTTAGTTAGAGAAAGTGTACTCCACGAAGCTGTAGATATGATACATTAGAGATAAGGACTTCAATTGGTCTACAAATCCTAAAAGAAACCTATCAAGTTCAGCAAATGCCACGAGACCAAAAACAACAGAAAATTTTAAAGCATATGAAAAAACCAGACGATATGGATAACCCAAGCCCAAGCACCCAAATCAAAAGACCAGAAGAGACACAGCACCTAGAGCAGCTACTCAAAGAACTAAAGATGAACAATGAGACCATAGTACGGGATGCAAAGGAAATCAAGAAGACCCTAGAAGAGCATAAAGAAGACATTGCAAGACTAAATAAAAAAATGGATGATCTTATGGAAATTAAAGAAACTGTTGACCAAATTAAAAAGACTCTGGACACTCATAGTACAAGACTAGAGGAAGTTGAACAACAAATCAGTGACCTGGAAGATGTCAGAATGGAAAATGAAAGCATAAAAGAAAGAATGGGGAAAAAAATTGAAAAAATCAAAATGGACCTCAGGGATATGATAGATAATATGAAACATCCAAATATAAGAGTCATTGGTGTCCCAGAAGGGGAATAAAAGGGTAAAGGTCTAGGAAGAGCATTCAAAGAAATTGTTGGGGAAAACTTCCCAAATCTTCTAAACAACATAAGTACACAAATCACAAATGCCCAGCGAAATCCAAATAGAATAAATCCAAATAAACCCACTCCGAGACATATACTGATCACACTGTCAAACACAGAAGAGAAGGAGCAAGTTCTGAAAGCAGCAAGAGAAAAGCAATTCACCACATACAAAGGAAACAGCATAAGACTAAGTAATGACTACTCAGCGGCCACCATGGAAGCAAGAAGGCCGTGGCACGATATATTTAAAATTCTGAGTGAGAAAAATTTCCAGCCAAGAATACTTTATCCAGCAAAGCTCTCCTTCAAAATTGAGGGTGAGCTTAAATTTTTCACAGACAAACAAATGCTGAGAGAATTTGCTAACAAGAGACCTGCCCTACTGGAGATACTAAAGGGAGCCCTACAGACAGAGAAACAAAGAAAGGACAGAGAGACTTGGAGAAAGGTTCAGTACTAAAGAGATTTGGTACGGGTACAATAAAGGATATTAATAGACAGAGGGGAAAAATATGACAAACATAAACCAAAGGATAAGATGGCTGACTCAAGAAATGCCTTCACGGTTATAACGTTGAATGTAAATGGATTAAACTCCCCAATTAAAAGATATAGATTCACAGAATGGATCAAAAAAAATGAACCATCAATATGTTGCATACAAGAGACTCATCTTAGACACAGGGACACAAAAAAACTGAAAGTGAAAGGATGGAAAAAAATATTTCATGCAAGCCACAGCCAAAAGAAAGCAGGTGTAGCAATATTAATCTCAGATAAAATAGACTTCAAATGCAGGGATGTTTTGAGAGACAAAGAAGGCCACTACATACTAATAAAAGGGGCAATTCAGCAAGAAGAAATAACAATCATAAATGTCTATGCACCCAATCAAGGTGCCACAAAATACATGAGAGAAACACTGGCAAAACTAAAGGAAGCAATTGATGTTTCCACAATAATTGTGGGAGACTTCAACACATCACTCTCTCCTATAGATAGATCAACCAGATAGAAGACCAATAAGGAAATTGAAAACCTAAACAATCTGATAAATGAATTAGATTTAACAGACATATACAGAACACTACATCCCAAATCACCAGGATACACATACTTTTCTAGTGCTCATGGAACTTTCTCCAGAATAGATCATATGCTGGGACATAAAACAAGCCTCAATAAATTTAAAAAAATTGAAATTATTCAAAGCACATTCTCTGTCCACAGTGGAAAACAATTAGAAGTCAATAACCATCAGAGACTTAGAAAATTCACAAATACCTGGAGGGTAAACAACACACTCCTAAACAATCAGTGGGTTAAAGAAGAAATAGCATGAGAAATTGCTAAATATATAGAGACGAATGAAAATGAGAACACAACATACCAAAACCTATGGGAAGAACCAAAAGCAGTGCTAAGGGGGAAATTTATAGCACTAAACGCATATATTAAAAAGGAAGAAAGAGCCAAAATCAAAGAACTAATGGATCAACTGAAGAAGCTAAAAAATGAACAGCAAACCAGTCCTAAACCAAGTAGAAGAAAAGAAATAACACGGGTTAAAGCAGAAATAAATGACATAGAGAACAAAAAAACAATAGAGAGAATAAATATCACCAAAAGTTGGTTCTTTGAGAAGATCAACAAGATTGACAAGCCCCTAGCTAGACTGACAAAATCAAAAAGAGAGAAGACCCATATAAACAAAATAATGAATGGAAATGGTGACATAACTGCAGATCCTGAAGAAATTTAAAAAAATTATAAGAGGATATTATGAACAACTGTATGGCAACAAACTGGATAATGTAGAAGAAATGGACAATTTCCTGGAAACATATGAACTACCTAGACTGACCAGAGAAGAAATGGAGGACCGCAACCAACCCATTACAAGCAAAGAGATCCAATCAGTCATCAAAAGTATTCCCACAAATAAATGCCCAGGGCCAGATGGCTTCACAGGGGAATTCTACCAAACTTTCCAGAAAGAACTGACACCAATATTACTCAAACTCTTTCAAAACATTGAAGAAAATGGAACACTACCTAACTCATTTTATGAAGCTAACATCAATCTAATACCAAAACCAGGCAAAGATGCTACAAAAAAGGAAAACTACCAGCCAATCTCCCTAATAGATGCAAAAATCCTCAACAAAATACTTGCCAATCGAATCCAAAGACACATTAAAAAAATCATACACCATGACCAAATGGGGTTCATTCCAGGCATGCAAGGATGGTTCAACATAAGAAAATCAATCAATGTATTACAACACATTAACAAGTCAAAAGGGAAAAATCAATTGATCATCTCAATAGATGCTGAAAAAGAATTTGACAAAATCCAACATCCCTTTTTGATAAAAACACTTCAAAAGTTAGGAATTGAAGGAAACTTCCTCAACATGATAAAGAGCATATATGAAAAACCCACAGCCAGCATAGTACTCAATGGTGAGAGACTGAAAGCCTTCCCTCTAAGATCAGGAACAAGACAAGGATGCCCACTGTCACCACTGTTATTCAACATTGTGCTGGAAGTGCTAGCCAGGGCAATCCGGCAAGACAAAGAAATAAAAGGCATCCAAATTGGAAAAGAAGAAGTAAAACTGTCATTGTTTGCAAATGATGTGATCATATATCTGGAAAACCCTGAGAAATTGATGATAAAGCTACTAGAGCTAATAAATTTAGCAAAATAGCATGATGCAACATTAATGCACATAACTCAGTAATGTTTCTATATGCTAGAAATGAACAAACTGAAGAGACACTCAAGAAAAAGATACCATTTTCAATAGCAACTAAAAAAATCAAGTACCTAGGAATAAACTTAACCAAAGATGTAAAAGACCTATACAAAGAAAACTACATAACTCTACTAAAAGAAATAGAAGGGGACCTTAAAAGATGGAAAAATATTCCGTGTTCATGGATAGGAAGGCTAAATGTCATTAAGATGTCAAGTCTACCAAAACTCATCTACAGATTCAATGCAATCCCAATCAAAATTCCAACAACCTACTTTGCAGACTTGGAAAAGCTAGTTATCAAATTTATTTGGAAAGGGAAGATGCCTCGAATTGCTAAAGACACTCTAAAAACGAAAAACGAAGTGGGAGGACTTACACTCCCTGACTTTGAAGCTTATTATAAAGCCACAGTTGCCAAAACAGCATGGTACTGGCACAAAGATAGACATATAGATCAATGGAATTGAATTGAGAATTCAGAGATAGACCCTCAGATCTATGGCTGACTGATCTTTGATAAGGCCCCCAAAGTCACTGAAGTGAGTCCTAATGGTCTTTTCAACAAATGGGGCTGGGAGACTTGGATATCCATATCCAAAAGAATGAAAGAGGACCCCCACCTCACCCCCTACACAAAAATTAACTCAAAAGATCTCAATATAAAAGAGAGTACCATAAAACTCCTAGAAGATAATGTAGGAAAACATCTTCAAGACCTTGTATTAGGCGGCCACTTCCTAGACTTTACACCCAAAGCACAAGTAACAAAAGAGAAAATAGATAAATGGGAACTACTCAAGCTTAGAAGTTTCTGCACCTCAAAGGAATTTCTCATAAAGGTAAAGAGGCAGCCAACTCAATGGGAAAAATTTTTGGAAACCATGTATCTGACAAAAGACTGATATCTTGCATATATAAAGAAATCCTACAACTCAATGATGACAGTAGAGACAGCCCAATTATAAAATGGGCAAAAGATATGAAAAGACAGTTCTCTGAAGAGGAAATACAAATGGCCAAGAAACACATGAAAAATTGTTCAGCTTCACTAGCTATTAGAGAGATGCAAATTAAGACCACAATGAGATACCATCTAACACCGGTTAGAATGGCTGCCATGAAACAAACAGGAAACTACAAATGCTGGAGGGGATGTGGAGAAATTGGAACTCTTATACATTGTTGGTGGGACTGTATAATGGTTCAGCCACTTTGGAAATCAGTCTGGCAGTTCCTTAGAAAACTAGTTATAGAGTTACCATTCGATCCAGCGATTGCACTTCTCGGTATATACCCGGAAGATTGGAAAGCAGTGACACGAACAGATATCTGCACGCCAATGTTCATAGCAGCATTATTCACAATTGACAAGAGAAGGAAACAACCCAAATGTCCTTCAACAGATGAGTGGATAAATAAAATGTGGTATATACACACGATGGAATACTACGCGGCAGTAAGAAGGAAGGATCTCGTGAAACATATGACAACATGGATGAACCTTGAAGACATAATGCTGAGCGAAATAAGCCAGGCACAAAAAGAGAAATATTATATGCTACCACTAATGTGAACTTTGAAAAATATAAAACATATGGTTTATAATGTAGAATGTAGGGGAACTAGCAATAGAGAGCAATTAAGGAAGGGGGAACAATAATCCAAGAAGAACAGATAAGCTATTTAACGTTCTGGGTATGCCCAGGAATTACTATGGTCAGTTAATTTCTGATGGATATAGTAGGAACAAGTTCACAGAAATGTTGCTATATTATGTAACTGTCTTGGGGTAAAGTAGGAACATGTTGGAAGTTAAGCAGTTATCTTAGGTTAGTTGTCTTTTTCTTACTCCCTTGTTATGGTCTCTGAAATGTTCTTTTATGGTATGTTTGTTTTCTTTTTAACTTTTTTTTTCATACAGTTGATTTAAAAAAGAAGGGAAAGTTAAAAAAAAAAAAAGAAAAACAAGGAAAAAAGATGTAGTGCCCCCTTGACGAGCCTGTGGAGAATGCAGGGGTATTGACCTACCCGACCTCGATGGTTGCTAACATGCCCACAGACATAGGGGACTGGTGGTTTGATGGGTTGAGCCCTCTACCATAGGTTTTACTCTTGGGAAGACGGTTGCTGCAAAGGAGAGGCTAGGCCTCCCTATGGTTGTGCCTAAGAGCCTCCTCCCGAATGCCTTTGTTGCTCAGATGTGGCCCTCTCTCTCTACCTAAGCCAACTTGAAAGGTGAAATCACTGCCCTCCCCCCTACGTGGGATCACACACCCAGGGGAGTGAATCTCCCTGGCAGCGTGGAATATGACTCCCGGGGAGGAATGTAGACCTGGCATCGTGGGACGGAGAACATCTTCTTGACCAAAAGGGGGATGTGAAAGGAAATGAAATAAGCTTCAGTGGCAGAGAGATTCCAAAAGGAGCCAAGAGGTCACTCTGGTGGGCACTCTTATGCACAATGTAGACATCCCTTTTCACTTTCTAAAGAATTGGAATAGCTAGCAGTAAATACTTAAAACTGTCAAACTACAACCCAGAACCCATGAATCTCGAAGACAGTTGTATAAAAATGTAGCTTATGAGAGGTGACAATGGTATTGGGAAAGCCATAAGGACCACACTCCACTTTGTCTAGTTTATGGATGGATGGATAGAAAAATAGGGGAAGGAAACAAACAGACAAAGGTACCCAGTGTTCTTTTTTACTTCAATTGCTCTTTTTCACTGTAATTATTATTCTTGTTATTTTTGTGTGTGTGCTAATGAAGGTGTCAGGGATTGATTTATGTGATGAATGTACAACTATGTAATGGTACTATAAACAATCAAAAGTACGATTTGTTTTGTATGACTGCGTGGTATGTGAATATATCTCAATAAAATGAAGATTAAAAAAGAAAGAGAGGGAGGGGTGTAACTGAGAAATTAGGATTTAACAAATGATTATGACTACTGACTCATTATATAGATATTTTAGTTTCTAGTTCATCAGAATAGCCAGAAGGAAACACATGAAACTGTTGCCCAGTAGCTCTGATCTTTGATAAAGATTGTCTAACTATATAGCTTTTATCACATGACCATAGGATTATAAAACTTATGTGACTGACACTCCCTTTATGTATGGGTAGATGAATAATAAAATAAAGACATGCAAGAAAAAATAATAGGTCAGGAATATGGGGAAAAAATACCCCCATGTTAATTATGTACAAGAGTTATAGTATTACTTTAACAATATTGCATCTATTGTAATCTTTCATCAATTGCACTGTTAAAAAATAGAATTACAAAAAGAAAGTGTTATCATCAATTGTAACAAATTTTCCACACCAATGCAAGTGTTGGTGGTGGGGTGGTGTATGGGAATCCTGTATTTTATGTATGCTTGTTCTGTAAACCTACAACTTCTCTAATAAAACTTAAAAATATATATATATAGAGTGTGCAATGAGTACAAGACAAAGTAATAGGAAATGGTGGTCCTTCCAAGGGAAAAGTATAAAAATACAGAAACGAGCAATGAAGAGAAGAATGTGAGCATACCAAATGGAGGCTTTAAAAGTGATCTTAAAAATGTTCACAGAGATGAAAGTAAGTACAGAGGAAAAAGAAAAATATATCAAAAAATTAATGAATGATGGATATGAGAAACTCAGTAGAGAGATAAAATTTTATAACAGATAAAATTTTAAAAAGGAACCAAACAGGACTACTGAAGTTGAAGACCACAGTAACAGAAATGAAAAATGCCCAGGGGGGTTTCAAAAGCAAATTGGAACTTGCAGAAGAAAGAATCAGTGAACTTGAAGACAAGACCCTTGAAATGAGGCAGGGTGAGGTGCAGAAAGGACAAATAAATATTTAAAGTGAAAAAAGCCTAAAACAACTATTTTACACCATCAAGTGCGCCATTATGTGTATTATCAGAGTCCCAGAAGAAGAAAGAAAGGGACAGAGGAATAGTCAAAGAAATAATGCAGAGAACTTCACATACTTAGCAAAAGATGTGAATACATACATCCAAGAAGTCAGAGAACACCAAACAGGACAAACATGAAAAATACACCCCATAATATATTGATCACATTATCAAATGCAAAGGATGGGGAGAAATCTCTGAAGGTTAAAATACTTAAAGTGCTGTAGGAAAATGACTGTCAGCCAAGAATTTCATATCCAGCAAGACTCTTTTTCATAAATGAAGGAGAGATTAACACAGTCTCAGATAAACAAAATATGTGGGAGTTTATCACCAATAGACTGACACTGCCAGCAATGTAAAGCAAGTTCTTCAGACTAAAGGAAAGGACAATTTACCAGACTAAAGGTGCAGGTAAACATCTGGGTAATTATAAATGTCAGTACTGTATTTTATTGTTTGATATGTAACTCCACTTTCAACTTCCTAGAGGTGCTAAAATGTATAAGAATAATGACAAATCCAGGTGTTTAAACATACAATGTACAAAGATGTAAGTGGTAAAAAATACAAAAAATGGTGAGGGGACAGATGGGTATAGTTAAAGTATATGTGCTTACTATTGAAGCTAAGTTGGTATCAAACTACATATGATTGCTATACATTTGGGATGTTAAGTTTTAACCCAATGGGAACCACAAGGTACATAGATGAAAAATATATCCAGATAGAAGTGACAAGCCACCCAATAATGATGGTACAACACAGAAAAGCAAATAAATATTAAAGTAGGCTTTAACAGAATTGAGGGACAAAAAATGTATAAGACTTACAAAGGTTAAACAGCAAAATGGCAGAAGAAAGTCCTGCATTATTGGTAGTGATTTTCAATGTAAATGGATTCAATTTTCCAGTCAGAAGGCTTTGGGTGAAAGTATGGAAAAGGTATGTACCATGCAAGTGATAACAAAAAGAGGATGGGATGGCTATACTGATATCAAATAAAATAGACTTTAAGTAAAAAAGTTATGAGTAGCAAACAAGTCCATTATACACTGATAAAGGGAAAACTCAACAGGAAGATATAACAATTACAAATATATATGCACCTAACCACAGAGTCCCAAAATATATGAAGCAAATACTGGCAGATTGGAAGGAAGAAAATAATGGTTCTCCATTAATAATAGGAGACTTTAACACACAACTTTCGAAAATGTCTAGAACATCTTATAGGAAGATTAATCTGAAATTATAGGACTTGAATGATACACTAAACTAACTAGACATAAACATGTGGAACAAGGCAACCAACAAAAACAGAATACACATTCTTCTTGAGTACACATGGGTCATTCTACAAGAGACCAATGTTTGGTCACAAAACAAGTCTCAATGAATTAAAAAATTTTGTAACAATATAGTATATACCTCTGACCATGAAGGAATGGAGCTAAAAATCAATAAAAGGGGGAAAAGTGGAAAATTTACAACTGTGTGGAAATTAAACAACACACTCTTAAAGAACCAATGTGTTAAGGATGAAACCAGAAGTGAAATTAGGAAATATTCTGAGGTGAATGAAAAAGAAAAAATATCAAAAAGTATGGGATTCATCAAAGTCAATGTTGAGAGGGAAATTTAAAGCTCTAAATTCTTAACTCCAAAACTGGAAGAACCAGAAAATGAAGAGCAAACTTACCCCAAAACAAGCAAAGGGAAGTAAATAACAATGTTAAGAGCGAACATAAATGAAATAGAAATCAAAAAGCAATATAGAGAATCAAAAATTCCAAAAGTTGATTCTTTGGAAAGATCAATAAAATTGGAAAAACTTTTAGCAAGATTAACAAACTAAAAAAAGAAAGGAGTCAAATAATGAAAACCTGCTGAAATGAAAAGGACTATAAGTGTATAAAGCTTTTCATGACCCGTGCACCCATCTTAGCAGGTGGCTGGAGAGATAACCCTTCACAGCCTTGTGGCTGAGAGCTCCCATGAGGGAACTTGGGATTCAGCTGTCTGTGGTGACTGCACTCACACTTCATCCATGGATGCCCATGGTGAGCACAGCCAAGAGGCAGGGGTGCCACATGGAAGTGGCAGGAGGCCCACTCCATCCCTAGAGGCTCATGGGTGCATGCTAGACAGGGACAGTAGTGCATTTGAGATGGAGCATGAGACACACAGCTCCACAGACCAAGTGGTCCACTTACTGCCCCAGGAAATTCTGGACCCACTGTACTCAGTAGTGAACATCCTGCAGAAATTGGCAGGGCCTGCATCCCACCCACAAAGCTGGCAGTCCCCAGTGCATTGATTGGATTTCCACATGGTTTGGACCCAGCCTAGTACACAGACAAAGTTGTGGGAGAATGGCTTGAGAGTAAGAGGTGGATCAAGGGTGCCAGCTGCTGGAAAGTCAGGGAAAGTGCACTCCACCAAGCTGTAGTTCTGCTAAATTTTATACATACATACCTATATATATATATGAATGTTCAAATAATCCTACATATACCAAAACAACTGCATCAAGATAAACAACGGCCCAGAGGTGAAAAACAGAAAATCATAAAGCACATAAAGAAACTAGAAGATATGGCAAGCCAAATGAGCAAATGAAAAAGGTGGAGGAGACATAGAACTTGAAGCAATTAATCAAAGAAGTACACACAAATATCCAAAACTACTTCAATGAGTTGGCTAAAGACATGAAGGACATCAGGAAGACTCTAGAAGAGCATAAGGAAGAATTTGAAAGAGTAAATTAAAAAATAACAGATCTTATGGAAATAGAAGATGCTGTTGAACAAATTAGAGGCACACAACAGAGATCTGAAGAGGCAGAAGAAAGAAAAAGTGAACTAGAGGACAAAGAAATTGAATGCAAACACAAGCAATAACAAATGGTGAAAAAAATTGAAAAATTTGAGATGGATCTCAGAGAAATTATGGGCAACATGAGGCACAAAAATATAAGAGTCATTGGTGTACAAGAAGGGGAAGAGAATAAAGGGCTAGGAAAAGTATTTGAGGACATAGTCAGGGAAAACTTCCCAATCCTTCTAAATGACATAAATATGTAAATCAAAGATGCCCAACAAACTCCAAATAGAATAAATGCAAGTAAACCCACTCCAAGATATATACTAATCAGATGGTCAAACGCTGAAGAGAAGGACAAACTCCTGAAAGCAGTGAGAGAAGCAATTCACCACATACAAGGGAAACTATGTAAGACTAAGTACTGACTACTCAATGGGCACCATGGATACAAGAATGCAGTCGAGTGACAGAGCATAATCAGTGAAAATTTCCCAACTCATGAAAGACAAAAAATTACAAGGTCCAAGAGCCATGGCATACCCCAAACAGAAATGATCCAAATAGACCTACTCAAAGACACTTACTAATCATATTTTCAAATGCCAGATACAAAGAGAAAATTCTGAAAGCAGCAAGAGGTAAGCAATCCATCACATACAAGGGAAGCTTGATAATACTAAGTGTGGATCTCTCAACAGAAACCATGGATGCAAGAAGGCAGTGGTATGACATATGTAAGATACTGAAAGACAAAAACTTCCAACCAAGAATCTTATACCTGGAAAAACTTAAAAAATGAGGGAGAGTTTAAAATATTTACAGATAAACAGACACTGAGGGAATTTGTGAACAGGAGACCTCCTCTACAGGTAATACAAAAGGGAGTGCTACAGACAAGACAAATAAGAAAATACAGGAGAGAGCATTTTGGAGAAGAGTGTAGAAATGAAGATATCAGGAGATAGAAAGAGGGAAGAGATTGGACATTTGATGTTGGAGGAGTATAGAATGTTCTAGAGGATTGACTGTGTAGATCTAGAAATGGATAGCACAGTACACTGTGATGGTAGCACAATATTTTAAGTACACTGAAAAATATGACTGTAAATATGGCTGAAACAGGAAGGTTAGGGGCCTGTATGACACCATAAGGAAAGATAGAAGATAAAGACAGGGACTGTATAAATTAATGAAACTTAGAGTGGTCAACAAGTGTGATTAAATGTACAAATATAAGAATGTTTTTGCATGAGGGAGTAGCAAGAAAAGATGAAGTTGTGAGTTATGCAGTGAGGTGAATGTGCCATGAGGACAGTAGGTTGAGTGAAGTAAACAAGACTTGAAGGGACAAACATTATAAAGCCTCACTAATATGGACTAATAACAGTGTGTAAACTCTGAGAATTGAATCTGGGATCATGGGCTATAAGGGAAAGGCTTGTGTGGAGGTTCCTAGATTGTAAGCTCCTACAGCAGTCACATTTATTCATGAGTTATAACAGTTATTACTACATTTTTGAGATTCTGAGCTGTTTGTGTGTGATGGGGTCAGTCCCCAGAGCTTCGGGTACCTGTGTGGAACCTGAGACTCGGGGCCAGGGTTCAGCAGCTGTGAATGTCACCATTGCCCCATGGATCAACTACTAGAGAGGCTGAAAAAGAGATCAGACTTCAAATGGAGATGTGAATGAAACGGACTTGGATGAGATTGGAGTAGGTCTGACTAAAGGGTACAGGATGATACCAACTGCATTTTGGAACTTTGACTTCTGTGTGGGACCAAGGGAAGAGATAGTTATATGGTGTGAAATCTTTATTTTCTGTAGCACAATATACAATTTGACTTACATGGTCATTTTACTCAAATGCCTTAATTGCATGGAAACTTGAATAGGGAGTGAGACTTTGTTGTTTGTAGAGGTTAACATGAAGCCCCAATATAATCCAGAGTACTTTGGGCAGAGGATAAAAAATATTTACAAAGCCCCCTTGAGGGACTGTGCAGAAATATGGAAATATAAAACTTCCCCAGCTGGGGAATTCCTGATATTCTCAGAAGCATTGGGAACCACCAGCTTGGTAGGTTGAGCCCTTGATCTTGGGGCTTGGCCTTACAAACTTGATACTAGAAAGGAAAGGCTAATTCTACTCATATTTATGCCTAGGTGTCACCCCCAGAGGGCCTCCTTTGTTGCTCAGATGTGGCCTCTCTTTCTAAGCCAACTCAGTAGGTAAACTCACTGCCCTCCCCCCTACAAGGGACATGACTCCCAGGGGAATAAATCTCCCTGGAAATGTAGTACATGATTTTTAGGAATGAACCTAGATCCTCATGATGCAACTGAGAAAGGCTTTTGAACCAAAAGGGGGAGGAGAATTGAAACAAAATAAAATTTCAATGGCTGAGAGATTTCAAATGGAGTCAAAAGATCATTCTGGAGGTGACTCTAATGCATCATATAGATATCCCTTTTTAGTTTTTAGTTTATTAGAATAGTTAGAAGGAAATATCTGAAATCATGAAATTGCAATCCAATATCAATTCTTGAAGGTAGCATATAACTATATAGCTTTTATGGTGTGAACAAGTGATTGTGAAAACCTTATGGCTTACACTCCCTGTACCCAATGTATAGACAAATGAGTAGAAAAAATGGGGACAAAAAGTAAATGAGTAATATGGAAGAGGGGGATGTGGGACATTTTGAATGTTCTTTCACCTTTTATTTTGACTTTTATTTTTATTTTTTGAAGTAATGTAGATGTTCAAAAACAGATTATGGTGAAGAATGCATAATTATATGATGATACTGTGAATAATTGCTTTACATTCTGGGTGATTTATGTTAAGTGAATATGCTTCAATTAAAGAAAGTAAATGGGGAGGGGGTATGGGATGCTTTGAGTGTTCTCTTTTACTTTTATTTTTATTCTTATTTTCATTTTGATTTTTTGTTTTTGGAGTGATGAAAATGTTCAAAAATTTGGTGTTGAATATACAGCTATATGATGAAACTGAACAATTGCTGTACATTTTGGATGACTGTATGGTATGTGAATACATTTCACTAAAATTATATTTAAAAAAAGTGAGGGAGAGTTTAAAATTTTCACAAACAAATGCTGAGAGAATTTGTTAACAAGAGAACTACCCTGCAAGAAATACTAAAGGAAGTTCTGTTGGCTGAATAAAAAGAAAGGAGAGAGAGAGATCTGGAGTAGGGCAAAGAACTGAAGAGTATTGGTAGGAGTAACTTAAAAGGGAAAATAGAGGGAGGAAACATAGATCTGACAAAGAAAAACCAAAGTATTAGACAGTTGGTTCAAGAAGTGCATTTACAGAAATAACTTTGAATGTGAACAGATTAACTCCCCAGTTAAAAGATACAGACTGGAAGAATGCATTAAAAAGTATGCTCCATCAAGAGACTCATCTTAGACCCAGCAACACAAAGACATTGAAAGTGAAAGGATGGGAAAAAGTATTCCACACAAGCTGCAGCAAAAGAAAGCAGGGGTAGCTATACTAATGTCAGACTAAATAGACTTTATATGCAAAGACCTTATATGCAAAGATGTCATCAGAGATAAAAAAGGACACTATATATTGATAAAAGTGACAATTCACCAGGAAGAAATGGCAATCATAAATGTTTGTGCACCCAATCAAGGAGGCAACAGTACATGAGAAAAAAATTGGCAAAACTGATTTTTTCTGCAATAATAATGATAGACTGCAATATATCACTCTATACTATAGATAGAACAACTAGACAGAGGACCAATAAGGAAAATGAGAACATAAACAATGTGATAAATGAATTATACCTAATACATATATATTGATTTTTGCACCCCTAAATACCAGGATATACATTCTTCTATAGCACTCACGGAATGTTCTCCAGGATAGATCATATGTTGGTGCACAAAACAAGACACAATAAATGTTATAAGATTGAAATTATTCAAAGCACATTCTCTGACAATAATGGAATGAAGGTGGAAGTCAATGACCACCAAAGAACCAGAATTGTCACAAATATATGGAGTTTAAACAAGACACTCTTAATCAGTGGGTCAAAGAAGAAATTGCAAGAGAAATTGGTAAATATCTGAAGATGAAAGAAAATGACAACACAACTTATCAAAATCTATGAGATACAGTGAAGGTGGTACTGTGAGACAAATGTATAGCTCTAAATGCATACATTAAAAAGGAAGAAGGAGGCTCTCTGATGGGGGCTGTTCATGGTGGTTCTGGGGTCTCCAGCATTTTTCCTGGTTGTAAACCTGAATCTGTCTGAAAGAGAGGCAGCAGAGCTTCAGATTATTGCTGCTGTGAAATGACTGAGTAAAAACTGGTGGTGGTTGGAGCAAGTGGTGTTGGGAAAAGTGCACTGACAATCCAGCTACTACAGAACCACTTTGTAGATGAGTATGATCCCACCATAGAGGATTCTTACCAAAAACAGATGGTTATAGAAGGTGAAACCTAACTGTTGGATATACTGGATACAGCTGGACAAGAGGAGTACAGTGCCATGAGAGACCAATACATGAGGATAGGCAAAGGCTTCCTTTGTCTGTTTGCCATCAATAATAGCAAGTCATTTGCAGATGTTTACCTCTACAGGGAGCAGATTGAGCGAGTTAAAGATTCAGATGATATATCTGTGGTGCTGGTAGGAAATAAGTGTTATTTTCCCACAAGGACAGGTAACACAAAACAAGTCCTTGTACTGGCCAAGTGTTACAGGATTCCATTCATTGAAACCTCAGCCAAGACCAGACAGAGTGTTGAAGATGCCGTATACACCCTGGTAAGAGAAATATATCAATACCAAATGAAAAAACTTAACAGCAGTGATTATGGGACTCAAGGTTTTATGGGTTTGCAATGCATGGTGAAGTAATAAGATACTTATATAGTTCTATCATCAGAAAAGAGCCACTTTCAAGCTGCACCAACATCTGGTCCTGACTTCCCTGGAGGAGAAGTATTCCTGTTGCTATCTTCAGTCTCACAGAGAAGCTCCTGCTACTTCCCCAACTCTTAGTAGATCAGTACAATATTCTTGATTTGAGAAGTTCTCGGAATAACTACCTCCTCACTCAGTTGCCTGACCAGAGTAATGCACCTCTTGTTACTCCTCAGTGTTTTCTGCCCTGAGTGTTCCCCTTCCTCAACCCCAACCCCTCCATCCAACACCCCAGGTTTTTCATCTGAAAACCAATTCATGCTCCAAAACACAGAACCAAACTGTAGACATGAAATTCTGTTGAAAACAGTGTCTTGAGCTCTAAAGTAGCATCTGCTGTTGACTTTTTTTTTCTTTTTACTGTTGAACTTGGAACTATGCTGGTTTTTGGAGAAATGTCCCAAATTACTTACTGTTTTGCAGAGAATATAGTTAATGCTGCTGTTTGGTTTGTTTATAATGTTATTGGCTACATTCTCTAAACTGGCATCTGCTCTGTATTCATAAATACAGAAGTGAATACTGACTTCAACTTCATGTAATTAAATCCAACTTTGACAACAAAGTGCCTTTTTCCTAGAAGACTTCCTTTACAACAGACTTCCTTTACAATGCTTCAGAGGAGTCGATGTCTCAGAAAACATTATGAAAATGAATGTCTGAGATAATATTTATGATCAGTCTGTCCTTTGAAGGAAAGATACATCTATATGGTATCAGATGCCATTTCTTACATGTATTAAGTTGGTCTTCCAGAGGCCTGTGTTTGGGCTCTCTAAAGAAAAAATGGAAACTGGAAACAATTATGAATAATCTCACTTAATTTTTACCTAATCTCCACATTTTTTGTAGGCTACTACCTATAAATTGTATGTTATCTGTTTCTTCTAGCTCACTGATAAACCTATGTTTGATGAACTTCCACTTGTATTCAAATTTTGGTCAATCAAAGAGCTCATTTGTAGGTGTTCAGATATTGTAAAAAAGTTGAGTGAAGTTTTGTTCAATATCTGTGATCAATTATTTTCAAGCCTCAAATGCAGTGTATTAACAGACAAGTTACAATTTCATTGCATACCATGGTATCTTGTTGATGTATATAACTATTGCCCTCAGTCTCCCTTTCATCCCACCTTGTGCCCCTCACCCCACATCAATGGGTACTTGATTAATTATTTTATTTGGGTAAAGTATGGTGCTAATGAACCAGGTTCACAGTTTCAAAACTTGAACAAGCCAGTTAGCATCACAGAGAGAGAATTTCTTTCACATTAGCACATTGCACCAGTAATTCCAGCTAGTAGTTTTGCCAGATGCATGCTGTAGGCCTTGCAAAGAAAGAGGTCACTTAGCACAAATCCCTCACCATGACTTGGTATACTAAGGAAGGTCAGTTTAGAATTCTTTATGAAAAAAAGTATTTAGACCAATTTTAAGCCATGTAGAAATTCTAAATTGAGCCAATAGTTTTTCATGTTAAATATTTTTTTGAGAATGAGAATACCTCAAATCAAAACTAAAAAGTATTTCTTTATACATAATGTCCTCTGAAGGATTTAAAATCAGATTTTGACCAATTAGTCTATGCATACCAGATAGCCAGATTAGAAAGTGAAATTTTTATAAAGTCTCAGATAGGGACCTACATATTCTTTAGGGATTTCAGGACTACTGTTGACTTGGGCTGATCATATTGTGGCTATTTGGGATATCTAACTGAAGCTTGCCTAGGAGTAACCTCCAGCACAGCCTCTTGACTCTATTTGAAATCTCTTCTTAGCCACTGAAAGCTTATTTTGTTGCCTTTCTTTTCCTCTTTTTCCCCCTTTTGGTCATGAAGGCATTCTCAGCCCCTCTAGATTCAGTTTCTTTTCCTAATCTGTGCTCCATGTTGCCAGGGAGACTCACTCACCTTGGGAGTCCTGTCCCATGCCAGGGAGTTGGTAATGAATTTATTTGAAGAGTTTGGCTTAGAGAGACAAAGTCCACATTTGAGCAACAAAAGAGGTTCTCTGGAGGTGAATCCTAGGCATAATCATAGCTGTGCTTAGCCTCTCTTTACAACCCTAAGTTTCAGAATAACAAGCATCAAGGATGAGGGCTTAACTTATAAAGTAAAGGGTTCCTAATTTCACATAGCATATGTTCTAGCCATGATAATCAATCAATAGCTCACACTATCATCACTAAGTTGTACAATCTCTGTCTATTTTAAACAATTCTCATGACCAAGAATGCCCCATAGCTCTTTTCAGCCCTTAATTATTTGTCCCTTATATTTGTATGGTACTAGTAATATATTCCTATTGATTATGGTCCACAGTCACAATAGGAAATTTTTTTCTCATATTCCACTCTGTTGTCAACTCTCTGTACCATAAACAACACGCTGTTAAACAACCAGTGGGTCAAGATATTAACAGAGAAATCAGTAAATAACTTGAGGCAAATGAGAATGAAAACACAATATATCAAAATTGATGGTAAATAAAAAAGAAATAAAAACAAACTGATGGGATGCAGCAATGACAGTGTTTAAAGTGAAATTTTTTACCCTAAATGCCTATACTTAAAAAGAAGAAACAGCAAAAATCAGGAAATTAACTGTTAACCTGGAGGCAGTAGAGAAATAACTGCAAGGTAAACCCAAAGCAAACAGAAGGAAAGAAATAAAAAGATTACAGCAGAAGTAAATGAAATTGATAACATGAAAACAATAGAATAAAAAAACAACAAGTTGGTTCTTTGAGAAAATCAATAAAATTGATGGACCTTTAGCTAGGCTGACAAAAAAGAGAGAGAGAGGATGAAAATAAATAAAATCAGAAATGGGAAAGGGAACATAACTACAGTGCTGACCCCACATAAATAAAGGAGATAATGAGAGGATACTATGAGCAGCTATATGCTAATAAGCTAGACAACATAGATGAAATTGACAACTCCCTGGAAAAGCATGAACAACCAACACTGATATGAGAAGAAATATATGAAAACAGTAAGCCAATCACAAATAAACAGATTGAATCATTCATCAAAAAACTCTCAAAAAAGAAATGTCCAGGACCAGTTGGCTTCACATGTGAATTCAACCAAGCATTCAAGAAAGAATTAATACCAATCCTACTCAAACTCTTCAAAAAATTGAAGAGGAGGAAAAGCTAACAAATTCATTCAGTGATGCCAACATCACCCTAATACCAAACACAGGCAAAGATACTGCAAGAAAAACTTACTGACCAATCAGTTTCATGAATATGGATGCAAAAATCTTTAACAAAATATCTGCAAATCAAATCCAGCAGCACATTAAAAGAATTATACACCATGACCAAGTGAGTTTTAGTCCAGATATGCAAGGGTGGTTTGATATAAGAAAATCAATAAATTAAAGAAGAAAAACCTCATGATTAACACAATTGAGTCAGAAAAGACATTTGATAAAATTCACCATCCTTTCTAGATGAAAACATGTCAAACTGTAGGAATAGGAGGAAACTTCCTCAATATGATAAAGGGAATATGTGAAAAACTCACAGACAACATCATACTCAATGAGGAAAGACTGAATTTTTTCCCTAAAAGATAAGGAACAAGGTAAGTATGCCCACTGTTGCCATTGTTATTCAATGTTGCACTGGATGTTCTAGCCAGAGCAATAAGTCAAGCAAAAGAAATAGGAGGCATCCAAATTGGAAATGAAGAAGTTAAACTTTCACTGTTTGCAGAAAACATGTTCCTATATGTAGAGAATCCAAAAAAACATAGAGTGAAGCTGCTAGAGCTAATAAATGAGTACAAGTTGGAAGGATACAAGATCAATGTGCAAAATTAATAGTGTTTCCACACACCAGTAATGAGTAATCTGAGTATGAAATCAAGAAATAAAACCATTTAAAAAAGCAACAAAAGGAACCAAATATTTAGGAATAAATTTAGCCATGGACATAAAGGACCTATACCCAGAAAACTACAAAGTTGCTAAAAATAAATTAAGGAAGACCTAAATAAATTGAAAGACATACTGTGTTCATGGATTGGATGATATCAGTTCTACCTAAATTGATTTATTGAGTTAATGCAATAACAACCAAAATTCCAACAACTTTCTTTGCAGAAATATAAAACCAACAATCAAGTTTATTTGGAAGGGCAGGGTGCCCCAAACAGCTAAAAAATATAGCAAGAAAAAATGAAGTGGAGGTCTGGCACTATTTGACTTTAAAACTTATTACAAAACTACAGTGGTCAGAACAGCATGGTACTGGCATAAAGATAGATGCACTGACAAATGGAGTCAAATTGAGTGTTCAGTGGTGGACCCTTTCATCTATAGACAGCTGATCTTTGATAAAGCAGTCAAGTCAACTAACTGAGACAGGAAACCTCTTATAAAATGGTCCTTGGAGAACTGGATAGCCATATCTGTGTTGTTTTGAATCTATTATGTCCCCCCACAGATGCCATGTTCTTTAATGCAATCTTGAGGGGGCAGACTTATTAGTTTATTAATTAGAATGGGACTTTTGATTAGGTTCTTTCCATAGAGATGTGACCAACCCAACTGGAAGTGTGACTTTTTGATTAGATTATTTACATGGTGGTGTAAACCTGCCCATTCAGGGTGTGTCTTCATTAGTTTACTGGAGTCCTTTAAAAGAACTCACCAAAAGAAGTAGTTCAGAGAAACTGAGAGAGACATTTTGGAGATAATCTAAGATATATAATCCAGAATTTGACCCTGGGAGAACCTAACAGCTGACACAGACCCAGACACTGGGAAACACTTGGAGGTGAAGACAGAAAGATGTTTGGAGATGCTAAGCTAAGAGACAAAGCCCATAGTTTGTCCAAGAGAAGCTAAGAAAGTACTCTGAGACACAGAGAGAAAAACACCCTGGGAAAACAAGCAAAGATGCACAGGAACTGCAAGAGAGAAACTAAGAGACACAGAAACGCAGAGACATTTTAGAGAGAGCCATTTTTAAAGTGTGAACAAAGGACAAGCAGGCAACAGTCACATGCCTTCCCAGCTGACAGATGTGTTCTAGACAGCACTGGCCATTCTTCTGTGAAGGTACTCTCTTGTTGATGCCTTAGTTTGGACATGTCTTGGCCTAAGAACTATAAATTTGTAACTCAATAAACCCCCTTTTAAAAGCCAGTCGATTTCTGGTATTTTGCATTATGGCAGCTTTAGCAAACTGGAACAATATTCAAAAGAATAAAGAAAGACCCCTATCTCACACCTTATACAAAAATTAACTCAAAATGCATCAAAGACCTAAATATTTGAGCTAAGACCATAAAACTTTTAGAAGAAAATGTAGGAATTTATCTTAAGGATCTTGAGAGAGAAGGTGGTTTCCTAGGCTTTACAACCAAAGCACAAGCAATGAAAGAAGAAATAGATAAATGGGATCTCCTCAAAATTGAACACTTTTCTACATCAAAGGATTTTGTCAGGAAAGTAAAAAGGCCACCTCAGCATAGGGAGACAATATTTGGAAACCACCTATCAGATAAGGGTTTAATATCCAGAATATAAAAAGAGATACTACAACTCAATGACAAAAAGACAAACAGCCCAACTAAAACCTGGGCGAAAGACATGGATACACACTTTCTGAAAAGGAAATACAAATGGCCCAAAAAACAGATGAAAAGATGCTAAACTTCACTAAATATTAGGAAATGCAAATCAAAAACCACAATGAGATATCATTTCACAGCTACTAGAATGGCCATTATAAAAAAAAAACTAAAAACTACAATTGCTGGAAAGGATATGAAGAAAGATGCACAATTATTCATTGTTAGTGGGAATGTAGAATGGTGCAACCACCCTGGATGGCAGTGAATGTAGCATTTCCTCAGGAAGCTAAGTATAGAATTGCTGTATGATCCAGCAATCTGATTAATAGGTATACGTTCTGAGGAACTGAAGGCAGGGATATGAAAGGATGTTTATACACTAATGTTTATAGCAGCACTGTTTATGATTGCCAAGAGACGGAAACAGCTCAAATGTGCATCAACAGACTACTGGTTAAACAAAGTGTGGTATATATATATATATACAATGTAATAATACACAGCTGTAAGATAGAATAAAGTCATGAAGCATGTAACAACATGGATGAACCCTGAGGATACTATATTGAGCAAGATTAGCCAGAAACAAAAGGACAAATACTGTATGGTTTCACTAATATGAACTAACATTAATGATCAAACTTTAAGAGTTAAAATCAAGAACACAGGTTATCAGGGGATAGAAAGAGGGTAGAGATTGGGCATTTGATGGTGAAGGATAAATAATCACAATTGCAAAGATCCAGAAATGGATAGCACAATACTACCTGATGGTAGCACAATATTGTAAGTACATTGAACAAAGATGAGTGTGAGGAAGGCTAGGGGCATGCATGACCCCAGAAGGAAAGAAAGAAGATAAGGACTGGGACTATATCACTTAGCAAAACCTAGAGTGGACAATGATGGTGTTTAAATGTACCAATATAAGAATATTTTACCTTGAAGGACAGCAAAAGAATGTTAACATTGCAAGGTGTTGAAAATAGAATGATACATGTAAAAATGTAATCAATGCAAATTTAGTGCATAGTTAACAGAAACATTGTAATACACTTCCATGAAATATAACAAAGACAATATGCAAAAGCCAAATGTCAATAATGGGGATATAAGGGAGGTGTCTGGAATTCTTGTTGTTATTGTTATCTATCCTTTTTGTTTTATTTTATATTTTTTTTACTATTTATTCATCATTTTCCCTCTTCTTTGTTTATGGAAGAAATGGGAAAGTCCTTATATAGATTGTGACAGTGCAGTGAATGCCTAACAACGTGATTGCCCCAGGAACCATCAATTGTTTACTTATGATGGATTGTATGATGTGTGAATAAAACTGTTTAAAAATAACAGAAAGATAAAAGTGATGGAGAAAATGTAGAGAGAGATATACCTATTCACTCTTGGTAGGGAAGTAGAATGGTGCACCCCCTCTGGAGGGCAGTGTGGTGGTTCAACAGGAGACTAAGTATAGGGTTCCCATATGATCCTGCAACCCATTATTAGGTATATACTTGGAAGAACTGAAAACAGGGACAACTAATGGACATTTGCATATTGTTGTTATGGCAGTATTACTCACAATTTGCAGTGGATGGAAGGGCTCTAAGGGTACATCAGTGGGTGAATGGAGTTGTGAACTGTGGTGTATACATATGACAGAATATTGTATGACTGCAAGAAGGAATGATGTTGTGAGGCATACAACTAGGTGAATGAACCGTGAGGACATTATGTTGAGTGAAGTGAGCCAGAAATGAAAGGACAAATTTTGTAAGGCCTTGCTAATACAGACTCACTATAACAAGCAAATGCTGAGAATTGAATTTGAAGGAGCGTAGGTACCAGGGGGAGACAATGTGGACAGAGATTGGCAATTGAGTATGCAGGAGTGCAGAGCATTGAATGAGGTTTGTTAGAAAAGTTCATAGATTGTAAGCTTTTACAGCAGTCACATCTAATCCTGAGTTTTAGCTGTTTTTTAAGAGATGTTTCTGTAGTACAAAATTTATATTTTCTGTAGCACCCTTTCTAATATAACCTGTATGGTCAGTTTATTTAAACAACATAGTTGCATGGATCCTAGAATGGGGAATGAAATATTGCTATTATGTACAGGTTAATATGATACCCTGGCTATACAAGAGTACTTTGGGCAGAAAATAAAAAAAAAAAAAAAGTATTTGCAAAGTCCTTTGAGGGAATGGGGAGAAATGTGGAAGTATTAAACTCCCTCACCTGGGGAATTCCTGATATTCTTGCAAGCATTAGGGAACTCCAATTTAATAAGACAAGCTCTCAATCTTGGGGCCTTCCCTTATGAAACTTTTTCCTGCAAAGGAGAAGCTAAGACTAATAATTATGCCTAAGAGCCACCATCAGAGAGCCTCTTTTGTTGCTCAGATGTGGCATGTATCTCTAAGCCAACTCTATAAATAAACTCACTACCCTCCCCTCTACATGGGTCATGACTCCCAGGGGTATAAGTCTCCCTGGAAATGAGGAACAGAACTCCCATTGATAGTCTGGCCATGGCATCATGGGATTGAAAAAAGGGGAAAAGAAATGAAACAAAATAAAACTTCAGTGGCTGAGAGATCTCTAATAGAGCTGAGAGGTCAATCTGGAGGTTATTCTTATGCATTATAGAGATATTCCTTTTTATTTTCTAGTGTATTAAAATAGGTAGAAGGTAATACCTGAATCTGTTGACTGGTAATCCAGTAGACTTGATTCTTGATGATAATTGTACAACTGTATAGCTTTTGTTGTGTGAATGTGTGATAGTGAAAATCTAGTGACTGACCCAGCATATGGGCAGATGATTAGTAAAATAATGACAAAAATTTATAAATAATGGGGGGGATAAGGGATATGAGATGGTTTGAGTGTTCTTTTATTTCTTTTTTCATTTTTTCATTTTTCTCTTTTTTTAAAGAAAATGTTTGAAAATTGGTTCTGGCTATGAATGCACAAGTATATGATAATGTGAGCCATTGTTTGTATACTTTGGATTGATTATATGATTTGTGAGTATATCTTAATAAAATTGCATTAAAACATCACTAGTTCTTAGTGAAATATAAATCAAAACTACAGTGAAATATTTCACACCTACTATGATGGCTACTCTGGAAAAACAGAAAACTACAAGTGCTGGAGAGGATATGAAGTAATAGGAACACTCATTTCCTACTGGTGGGTATGCAAATGGTAACACTGCTGTGGATGACCCTTTGGCAATTGCTCAGGAAGCTCAGTTTAGAATTGCCATGTGTTCTGGCAATCCTGCTACTATGTATATACCCAGAACTGAAAGCATTATTTGAACAGATATTTGAACACTGATGATGATAGCAGCATTATTCACAATTGTCAAAAGACAGAAGCAACCCAATTATCTTTCAATTAATGAATGGATAAACAAAATTTGGCATATACATATGATGGAATACTATTCAGCTATAAGGAGTGAAGCTCTGATGCATGCAACAACATGAATGAACCTTGAGGACATTATGTTAAGTGAAATAAGGGAGACAAAAAAGAACAAATGCTATGTGATACCTCTGATATGAACTGATTATACTAAGCAAACTCACAGAGTTGGAATCGAGAATACAGGTTGCCAGGGAACAGAATGGGGTGGAGAATGATGAGCTGATGCTTAATTTGTTCAGAAAGTCCATTTAGGTTGATTGTAAATGAGTGGAAATGGATTTTGGTGATTTTTAATGTAATTTTATTAATCTATATTCACACGCCTTAAAAATCATCTGAAGTATACAATCAGTGGCTTATATAGTTCTGCATACATCTCCATAATCAATTTTAGAACATTTTCATTACCACAGAAAAGAAATAAAAATTAAAAAGAAAACCTAAGTCCTCTCATTCCCCTTATGCCACCACCTATTATTGATGCCTAACATTGGTGCAGTACATTTGTTACTGTTGATAAAAGAATATTAAGATACTACTGCTGAGGTGGGGCAAGATGGTAGAGTGGTGAGGTGCAGAATTTCGTCTCTCCTCTAGAGCAGCTGGTAATTACCCAAGAACTATATGAAATAGTATTTTCAGGGTCTCAATGACCAGTCACACATCAGACACAAGTTCAGAATTGAAGGAAAAACTAAAATCACAGTGAACATTGTAAGTTCCCTGGATCAGGGGTCTGGTGCCCCTCCCCACCCAGACCCCATGGACTGTCTTGTTGCTGGCTCCCTGAAAGGGAAAAACAAAAAACAGAAAACAATCTGCTGAGGACAACAATGGGGACTCAACACAGCCTCAACTGCAGAATTAATTAATAAATTAATTAACTAATTTTTGGAGCTGCGGGTGCTAAAGAAGGGCTGGACTCTGAGAAGGGGGGCACAAAAAGCAGGCACCCAGTCGCAGTCTCCAAAAAAAGCCTTTTTTTTCTTTCCCTCTACATTTTATCCCTTCTCCATTCTCACTGACTCATTATCTTTTTGCATTTCAATCGCCCCCAGCAGGGGCAGAATTGAAGCTGTTGGAGAGTAATTAACAGACAACAGCCCAAAGTACATCTTTAAATGTTCTATTCTGACACTGACAAAACTTCCAGGCTAAGAAAGAGCTTTTAAAATGGACTCATTTTTTCTTGTTTTTCTTTTCTTTTATTTTTTAATCTAAAAGTAACACGTGGTTATTTTCTATTAGAAAGCACAAGTTGAAGGACTAGGCTAGGCTTGGGGGGAGACAGAGTACCCAGAATGCCTTTGAATTCCAGATTAACTTCTAAAGAAGGTCTCCACCCTTGTTTTTATTTTTTTATTTTGAAATAAATTCAAAGTTGTAGCAACAGTTGCAAAAACAATACTAACCCCATACACAGAACTTCATCATACCCTGACCTCCCTCCCCCAATAGCCCAATACACCAACTTTAACATGCTGTCACATCGCTATTTCTTTCCCTCCCTCCCTCCCTATCTATCATCCATCATCTATTGCTCTGTCTTCTGAACATATGAGAGCTAGCTGCACACATCCTTGAACAAACACTATAATTCACATATACACTTCCCATGAACAAGAACATTCTTTTATGCAATCCCATTAAGTGTAGCTAAGGAGTACAAGAGATTCAACAGTGATACAAAGCTTACATTCTGTATTTCCTTTTCCTTATGTCTCAGCTGTGTCCTTTTGAGCCTCCTGTCCTCCATCCTCCAATCCAATCCAGGTTCAGCCTTGGCATTCAATTGTCATCTATTTAGACTGTCTTTTTTTTTTTCGATTGTGGAAACATATATACAGCCTAAATCTTCCCATTCCACCCCCTCCCTAGCATTCCATTAGTGGGATTAATCACATTTAGAATGTTGTAATGCTCTTTCCCACCATCCATTAATAGAAATTTCCCTTCACCTCAAACAGCAACCCTACACTCATTTCTTAACTCCCCATTGTCCCTTCCCCCATTTCTCTTAACCCATACTCTACTTTTCATCTCTATGATCATAATCTCTGACAATTTCTTTGTATTTACTGTGGGGCTTAAAATTAACCTCTTAAATCCATATCAATCTTGTTTTTCTGTGATATCACCTTCACTTAAATAGGACACATAAACTATGTTCCTATAATCCTCCATTCCCCCACCTTTATATAGTTGTCTAAAATTACATATTTCACTTTGAGTTCAAAACCACAGATTTGTCATTAGAGTTTGTGTATTTTATATCATGTAGGAAGTAAATAGTGGAGTTACAATTCAAAAATTATTGACTTCTATTTGTATTCCATTGTGGTTGGAAAATGTGCTTTGAGTATATTAAATTTTTTTTTAATTTATTGAGGTTTGTTTTATGTCCCAGGTTATGGTCCCTTCTGGAGAAAGATCTGTGATCACTAGAGAAAAATGAGTGTCCTGGTGATTTGGGATGTAAGGTTCTACACATATCTGTTAAAATTCTCTATATCTCTTTCTCCTTTCTTTGTTTCTCTGTTGGTAGGGCTCTCTTTAGTATCTGAAGTAGGGCAGGTCTTTTATTGGTAAACTCTCTCAGCATTTGTTTTTCTGTGAAAAATTTAAGCTCTCCCTCAAATTTGAAGGAGAGTTTTGCTGGATAAAGTATTCTTGGTTGGAAATTTTTCTCTCTCAGAATTTTAAATATGTCATGCCACTGCCTTCTCACCTCCATGGTGGCTGCTGAGTAGTCACAACTTAGTCTTACATTGTTTCCTTTGTATGTGGTGAATTGCTTTCATCTTGCTGCTTTCAGAACTTGTTCCTTCTCTTCAGTATTTGACAGTCTGATCAGAGTATGTCTCAGAGTGGGTTTATTTAGATTTATTCTATTTGGAGTTCACTGGGTGTTTATGCTTTGTGTATTTATATTGTGTAGAGGGTTTGGGAAGTTTTCCCCAACAATTTCTTTGAATACTCTTTCTAGACCTTTACCCTTCTCTTCCCATTCTGGGACACCAAAGGATCTTAAGTTTGAATATTTTATTTTATCTATCATATCCCTGAGATCCATTTCAATTTTTTCCATTTTTTTCTCCATTCTTTCTTTTGTTCTTTCATTTTCTGTTCTGTGGACTTCTAGGACACTGAGACATTGTTCAACTTCCTTTAATCTTGTACTGTGAGTATCCAGGGTCTTTTTAATTTGGCCAACAGTTTCTTTTATTTCCATAAGATCTTCTATTTTTTTTATTTACCCTTGCAGTGTCTTCTTTATGCTCTTCTAGGGTCTTCTTTATGTCATTTATATCCTGGGCCATGGTCTTCTTGATGTCCTTTAAATCCTTTGCCATGTTTTCATTCCTCAAATGTAGTTCTTTGATTAATTGTGCCAAGTACTATGTCTCTTCTGATATTTTGATTTGGATGTTTGGAATTGAGATTTCCATATTGTCTGTTTTTATCATATGCATTAAGATTTTCTGTTGTTTTTGGCCTCATGGAATTTGCTTTGCTTGATAGGGTTCTTTCAAGTTTTAAAAAAAGACACCAACCTAATTTTTCAGAAACACAAGTTGATGGTGTACACTTTCTCTAACTAACCAGCAGATGGTGTCTGTGAGTCTTATAATGTGTAATATAAGGGACCTAGAGCTAGACAGAAGCTAGAGAAGGGGGAATGGTTACCTAATATGTGCAGACCTGTTAACAAGGTTGAAGTTAAGGGTATGGGAATGGGCAGAGGTGATGATCATTTGTTAATGCTATTATAAGTATCAGTGCTATATTGAAGGAAAACATGACTGAAAGGAGTTGTTTACAGGCTAAAGGCATGTATCCCACAGATTAGTACTACAAATATAAATAAATGTTGCAGGACCTATTTCTAAGATATGACACTTGTACAAAGAGTTAACAACAGAGAGATATATGGGAAAAAATTACCTATTGCATATTATGGACTATATTTAATAGGAATACTTTACTAGTGCCACATTGATAATAGGTCTAAATAGAGGTTGATAAGAACATTGAGGTGTTTGAGTTTATGATGATGGCTTCAAAATTGAGAGTAATTATTATACAAATAAGTGAAGATGGTGTGAGACACTGATTCTTGGACAGAATATATGACATGAAATTAGGAGTCACCTACTTAATAAGTCAGGCTCTCAAACTTGTGAAACTTATGTATGTAAAGGGGATGCTAAGCCTACCTTTAATTATGTCTAACTGTCACTTCCAGAGACCCCCTTTTGTTGCCCAGCTGTGGCCTTTCTCTCTCTAATACCAACACTGCAAATACATTACCCTCCCCCTTACATAGGACATGACTCTTAGGGGAGTGAGACTCCCTAGTGCTTTGAGGCAAGACTCCCAGGAATGAGCTGGACCCAGACATGGAGGAATTGGGAGTGTATTCTTGACCAAAAGTGGGAAAAGAAAGGTAACAAAATAAGGTTTCAGTGGCTAAGAGGTTTCAAATAGAGTTGAGAGACTATCCTGTAGGTTACTCTTATGCAAGCTCCAGCTAGATATCCCAAATGGCCACAGCATGCTAAACTCAAATCAGCAGTAATCCTGAAAATCATAAAGAATACCCAGATCCCTATAAGAGACTCTATAAATATTTCACTCACTAAGTATATTTCTCAGAAATTTAAATCCTCCGGAGTGTTCCTATGCCAGTTAAGTCCCAAAACCCAGAGGCAACAGCCTTCTCAAGAATTCAACCAGATTCATCCTCCATCAACATATTGTTGACACACCTTTTCAATATGAAAAAGTTAAGGTGATCACTGCCCAGATATCCCTGAAGATTGAGAAAATTATCAAATTAGAGGGAGGAGTAGCAACAGACATGATAGGATTCAACAAAAGATTATGAATACTGAAACTTTATGGTAATTTTTTTAGTCTCTAGGGTATTAGAACAGCTAGAAGGTAATAACTGAAATGGTCAACTGTAACCCATAATATTCTTTGAAATTTGCTCTTTACTTGTTCAACTGTACTTTGAAAGTTATCACTTTTCTGTATATATGCTATATTTCACAATAAAAAATGTTCTAAAAATAATGATACACGTATGGACATACCTTTGTATACACAATGTACAAACATATAATTTGTCACAAGTAAAACAAAAAGTTGGGGGATGAAGGGCTTTGGAAACAGTATATGTGTATGCTATTTAAGCTAAATGTCTGTAAAATCAAACATGATTTTTATAGATTAAGTATGCTAAATTTTAGCCCCATGGTAAACACAAAGAAAATATTTGGAAAAATACATACAAAAAGAAATGAGAAGGGACTCAAAATAATACACTTCAGAATATCAAATAAATATGAAAACAGGCATTAACAGAAAATTGAGTGTCAAAAAAGTTATGACTTAAAAGACCAAACAGCCAAATGGCAGAAGAAAGTCCTGCATCATCAGTAGTTACTTTAATGTGAACAGATTAAATACTACAATCAAAAAGCAGAGATAGAATGAATTTAAAAAGCATGACCTGGTTATATGCTGTTTATGAGTGTGCCAGTTTGAATGTATGATGTCCCCCAAAATGCCATTATCTTTGATGCAATCTTGTGGGGGCAGACATATTAGTGAGGATTAAGTTAGAATGTTTGGATTGGGCTGTTTCCATGGAAATTTGCCCCACTCAACTGTGGGTGATAACTCTGGATAATTTCCATGGAGGTGTGGCCCCACCCATTCATCATGGACCTTCATTAGTTTACTGGAGCACTATATAAGCTCAGACAGAAGCAAGCTTGCTATAGCCAAGACAGACACTTTGAAGAACACATAGGAGCTGAGAAGCAGAGCTGCAGATGAGAGACAGTTAGAAGACAGCCATTGAAAGCAGACTTTTGCTCCAGAGAAGCTGAGAGGAAAAATGCCCCAAGAGAAACTAAGAGTGACATTTCTGAGGAACTGCAGCCTAGAGAGGAACACCCTGGAAGAAAGCCATTTTGAAACCAGAACTCTGGAGCAGATGCTAGCCATGTGCCTTCCCAGCTAACAGAGGTTTTTCCAGACACCATTGGCCATCCTCCAGCAAAGGTACCTGATTGTTGATGTGTTACCTTGGACACTTTCTGGTCTTAAGACTGTAAGTGTGTAACCAAATAAACCCCCTTATATAAAAGCCAATCCATTTCTGGTGTTTTGTATTCTGGCAGCATTAGCAAACTAGAACAAAGAGATTCACCATAAATTCAAAGACACATGTAGGTCAAAAGTGAAAAGTTGGAAAAAATCTACCATGCAAATAATAACCAAAAGACAGCTGGTGTAGCTATATTAATAAATATACTTTAAGACAAAAATTTTTAACAGGGATCAAAAAAAGATATTATATACAGATGAAGGGGTCCATCCAACAAGAAAACATAGCAATTATAAGTGTACATGTACCTAATGGCAGAGCTACAAACTATATGAAGCAAAAATTAACAGATTTGCAGGGAGAAATAGGTTGTTCTACATTAAGACTAGGAGACTTCAGCACACCACTTTCAATATTGTGTAGAATGTCTAGACAGAAGATAAATAAGGAAATCCAGACTGGAATGACACTATAAACTAAGAGACACATACAGAACGCTTCACACAACAGCAGTAGAACACATTCTTCTGTAGTGCACATGAAACATTCTCCAGGGTAGACAATATGTTAGGTCACAAAACAAGTCTCAATAAATTAAAAACATTTAAATCATACAATGTATCTTTTTTGACCACAATGGAATGAAACTAAGAATCAACAACAGAAGGAGAAATGGAAAATTCAAATATAAGTGAAAATTAAGCAATATACTCTTAAACAATCAGTGAGTAAGGAAGAAATCTCAAGGGAGATTAGGAAATATCTTGAGGCAAATGAAAATGAAAACACAAAATACCAAAAGTTATGGAATGCAGCAAAAGCAGTGCTGAGAGGGAAATTATAGCTCTAAATTTTTCTATTAAAAAGGAAAAAAGATCTCAAATCAGATACCTAGCAACAGAATTGGAGGAACTAGAAAAAGAAGAGCAAACTAAACCCAAGGGAAGTAGAAGGAAGGGAAAAACAAAGATTAGCCCAGAGAAAAATAGATTTGAGAATTAAAAAAAATAGAAAGAATAAATACCAAACTTGATCCTTTGAAAAAATCAATGAAATCTACAAACCTTCAACAACATTGACAGAAAAGAAGAGTGAACAAGGATGCATGTAACTAAAATCAGAAATGAAAGGGTGAGACATTACTACTGATCTCACAGAAATAAACAGGATTATAAGAGGATACTATGAACAACTGTCCACCAACAATTAGATAACCTGAATGAAATTGACTAGCTACCTGCATTGACTAAAAAAGAAAGTGAATTAAAGAGGCTGAGTAAATAATCAAAAACCTGTCGTCAAATAAAGCTCATGAGCAAAAGGCTTCACTGGTAAATTTTACAAAATATTCCAAGAAGAATTAATAGTAATCCTGCTCAAACTCTTTCGTGAACTCAAAAAGGAGGGAAAAACCCTAACTCACTTTATGAGGCCAATATCACTCTATATAAAGCCTGATGAAAATACCACAAGTAAAGGAAATTACCAACCAATATCCCTTCTGAATATAGAAGCAAAAATTCTCAACAAAATGCTCCAAATTGAATCCAATAGCACATTACAAGAATTATACACCATGATGAAGTTGGATTTATCCCAGTTATGCAAGGATAGTTCAACATGAGAAAATTAATCACTATAATATACTACATCAATAGAATGAAGGAAAAAATCAAAAAATCATCTCAATTGATGCAGAATATTCATTTGACAAAATCCATCAGAATTCCTGATAAAAACACTTAGAAACTTCCTCAATATGATAAAGGGCATGCATGAAAAATCCACAGCTAATATACTTAATGGCGAAAGTCTGACAGCTTTCCCTCTAAGATCATGAATAAGACAAGGATGCCTACTGTCACCACTGTTATTCAACACAGTACTGGAAGCTTTAGCCAGTGAAATTGCAAAAGAAAAAGAAATAAAAGCCATCCAACTTGGAAAGGAAGAAGTAAAACTAATCCTATTTCCAGATGACATGATCCTATATATTGAAAATCCAGAAAAATCTACAAGAAAGCTAATAGGGCTAATAAATTAATTTAGCAAAGTGGTGGAATACAATATCAACACCCTCAAATCAGTAGTGTTTCCATATAGTAGTAAAGAACAATCTGAAAAGGGAATAGAAAAAATCCATATATAATTGAAATTAAAAGAATCAAGTATCTAGGAAGAAATTTAGCCATGGAGGCATAGAACATATTTAGAGAAGTACAAAATATTGCCAAAAGAAATTTAAAAAGGACCTAAATAAATGGAAGGGCATTCCATGTTCATGGATTGGAATACTAAATATTGTTACGATGTCAGTTCTTCCAAAAGCAACTGACATATTCAACACAATCCAAATCAAAATTCCACAGCTCTCTTTGCAAAAATGGAAAAGCCAAGCATCAAATTCATACAGAATGGAATGGGCCCTCCAAAATCCAAAACTACCTTGAAAAAGATGAATAAAGTTGGAGAACTCACATTTCCCAATTTAAAAACCTAACAGAGATCTACATAATCAAAAAAGCATGGTACTAGGTTAGTGGGAAATCCTGATACATACCAAAGTAATTTGGGCAGAGAATACAAATGTATTTGGAGGGCCCCATGAGGAACTGGGGAAAAATGTGGAAATACTAACTTCCCCACTTGGGGAATTACTGATATTCTCACAAGCATTGAGGACTACCAATTTAGTAGGCCAAGCCCTTGCTCTTGGGGCTTGCTCTTATGAAGCTTGTTACGACAAAGGAGAGGCTAAGCCTGCTTATAATTTTGCCTAAGAATCTCCCACAGAGAATCTCTTCTGTTGCTTAGATGTGGCCTTTCTCTCTCTAAGCCCACTCAGCAGGTAAACTCACTACTATCCTCTCTACAAGGGACATGACTCCCAGGAGAGTAAGTCTCCCTGGCAATGCAGGACATGACTCCCAGGGGAGAGCCTGGGCCTGGCATCTTGAGATGAAGAAAGGCTTTTTGATGAAAAGGGGGAAGCAGAATGAAACAAAATAAAGTTTCAGTGGCTAAGAGATTTCAAATGAAGTTGAGAGGTCATACTGGAGGTTATCCTTATGCATTATTTTGAGATCCCTTTTTAGTTTTTAGTGTGTTGGAATAGCTATAAGGAAATACATGTCAAACTGCAACCCAGTAGCCTTGATTCTTGAAGACAATTGTATGACTATGTATCTTACACGGTGTGACTCTGTGATTGCGAAAACCTTGTGGCTCACACTCCCTTTATCCGGTGTATGGACAGATGAGTAGAAAAATGGGGACAAAATTTAATTGAAAAATAGGGTGGGCTGGGGGATGGAATATTTTAGGTGTTCTTTTTTACTTTTAATTTTATTCTTATTTTTATTTTTTTGGAGTAATGAAATGTTCAAAAATTTAGTGTGGTGATGAAGCACAACTATATGATGGTACTGTTAACAATTGATTTTACACTGTGGATGATTGCATGGTACGTGATTATACCTCAAAAAAAAAGTTTTAAAAATAAACAAATGTGGTTACTGGTACTAGGCCAGCCATATAGAAAATTGAAACTGAATTGAGAGATCAGAAATAAACCCTCACATTTATGGCCAACTGATTTTGACAAGGGTGCCCAGCTCCCATGAGGTAGAGAATGGGTAGGGAATGGGGGGATTTGTGGACAGAGCCCAGGGAGCCATGCTGTCTGTAGCCTCTGGCAAATCAAGCCACCCTTTCAAAAGGTCACAATATTGTGAGATAATTACTTCAGTGTGGCCAGGGAGAAATCCATTTCTCACTTCCCTCAAGGAGCTGAAAATGTGAGTGGGCTGGAATGCCATGTGCCTGCTATTTCTCCCTTTTATCAGAATCCTTTCCCAAACCTTGATGAGTGGAAGCCTTCTCCTTAGGAACTTTGCAAACTGTGAAGCATCACAAAAAGTTGAGGTGGCTGTTGTTATCCTCAGCAGAAGGTTTTCACATCCTTTATATCTTGTGAGATTAGGACATCCTTAGAAGCAATCAGGACGTGTCCTATTCACATTTTACAGATGCAGGTTCAGATGCCTAGAGTGGTTATAAATCTTGCCCAGTGTCACCCAGCTAGTGTGACTGATACCAAAGTTTGTACTCTTTCTGCTACATACACTGTCCTCCTTAAGACTAAAGATTCAGCAGCTCCTGAGTGGAGAAACATAAAGGCTGAAAGAGGATGAGATTAAAGTGTATAAATTCATATAGTAGTTGAGAAGAGGAAGTATGGCCTAGTAAGGATGAGGAGAAACCACTAGAACATGAAAGAGATTGATTTAAAAATTTAAACATATTAGTATATTTAGTTTCCTCCTATACGTAGTCTCTTCAACATCCTCCCAATTTTTAGGATTATAGGATTTCTTTAAAATGTCTGTCTACTTTCTACTGATGGTCTGATGTTTTCAACATTAACAATTCCAAACCTCTGAGGGCTTTAAGAAGAGCTATCAATGAGATGTTCAATCAAGGCTGGATTGAATCAAAGCTGTCTGAATTCCCAGTACCTGGAAAATGGTTAACCCCCTTACCCTTTGTGTAGATACTCTCTTCAAGCCTTCAAAGGAAGCTATAGTTGCTCACAAAATATGTTAGAAATGCTAATATGAACCTAGATATGAGGTGGGGTGGGAGTTAGGGTTGATTTAAAAGAGTAGGCTCCATTTTAGTGTTTACTGAGCACCTACTGTGTAGCAGGATTCATAGAAAAGGGCAAAGAGCAGTTGAATGGGAGTCAGGAGTTGTGTGTCTGAGATTAATTAGTTGTGTGACATTGGACACATTCCATCCCCTCTATGGATCTCAATTTTCTTATCTTTAGCATTCATTCAACAAGTATTTATTGGAGATCTATTACGTGCCAGGCACTATTCTAGGTACCGGAGACATATAAGTGAATAAAATAGACCAAAATCCCTGCCTTCATGGAATGATTAGATTAGATGAATTATTAGAGCTGAATCTATTAAACTTGAGGATATTTTATCCCTCTCCTTACTCAAAGTTTCACAGGGAAGAGTCAGAGCTTTAGATAAAGGAATTGATAGCATAAGTACTTATAAGAGGGCAGGAAGATATTATTTATTAGCTGAAGTTGATAGAGGTAGCTTTCTCCCCTGGAAATATGAGTAGAAGATACAATTATTTCAAAAAATTACTTAGCAACAACTTACTTTTTGCAAACACTTGACTTTGTATACTTTCAGCAGATGAAGAAAAATGATTCCAAAGTCCTTGGAGTTCACAGTCTAGCAGAAGAAACCACATATTGTATCATGATGGTTGCTTATGTGCTTAGAAGCTAAGAATAATGTAAATGCTACAAGAATAGCTAGGAGGAATGAAAGACTGTCCACAGAAGGCAAAGGGACTGTCATCAAAGAAGGCTTTTTGGTGGCAATGACATTTGATTTGGGCCTTTAGGGATAAATGGAAGGAAGTACTCCAGACAAAGAGGCAGGAAGGGTCTTTAAGGCAGGGGAAATAGAAAGTCCATGCCAAGGAACAGAGGCAGGAGAGAGTATGGTGGGGATTGAGAATAGTGGGTAGTTTGGGAGGGCTGGAGAGTAGGGGAGTTGTTACAGATACAAGCCTAGAATGGTAGGAGTCTGACTTTGAAAGTCTTAAGGTCTTTAAGACTCTGCTCAGGAATTTGGGCTTTATCCAAAAAGTAATGAGGAGATAGAGATTTAAACAGGAGAATCATATGATCTCTTCTTTGGAAGGATCATTCTGGGTGAGGACAGCATGGAGACTGCTTTGTAGGGGTGAGTTTGAAATCAGAGAAACCAATTTCAAGGTTATTTCATTTTCCCAGCAAGAGACAATTAGGGCCTGAACTAGGATATCATCATCCAACTGAAGTTGAGAATGTCATGGGTTTTCTACAGGCTCAGTGCCCCATGGCAGGTGTGGAGGGGCAGATGGGCATAAATCTCAGACCCTAAGTTGCCTTTTGCCTCTACGTGGTCCTGATGTCCTTAGCCTACTTGATGGCAAAGTATGGCAGGTCAGGCCAACATGACTGGGCAAATCAATGGGTCCCATAGGTCTATTTTTTGGGGAAAGCGCTATTCAAAATATTGAGTAATCAGTGCACTGCTGGAATGAACCAATCAGAACAGAAACCAGCTGTGAACAGAAGTTACAACCTCAAGGATCCTTATCAGCTGCATATCACTCTAGTTCTTTGTCCATACAAACTTGTCCTTGTTTTATTGTTATTGTTTGTGGTTTTCTGTCCAGCAGTAACCATGGTGACACAATGAATTACTCAAGACAAAGGTCAAGGGAGGTGAGAGTGAGAACAACTCAAGGCAGAGTGTCTTCCCAAGCAATTCTCAATTCAGTTTTTATTGAGATTTTCAGGGTAGGGAGATGTGCTGGCACTCTAGGCTATTTAGGGAGGCAGGAGGGGAGGCAGGATGTTTTGACCTTTATGACACAAAGATCAACAGGCAAGTAGACAACAGGTAAGCCTGGCTTTGGGAGTGGAATGTACTAAGTGCAAGAACATAGCATGGCTAATTGAGACATTCTACTTTACAATATTTTATCTACAGGATTCCCACATATCCTCATTTTTTATTTAAAAATTTTATTTTGCAATTAGAAGGTTTTGTAGCAGATGTCATGGCAACAAAGGTGATAAGTCTTTCTTCAGCTCTTTGTATTTGGGACAAGGTGTTGATTATTGACAGTCTTGTTTTTAAGGAACTTTGATGGCAGAATTTAGATTTTTTTTTACTACAATTGCTGATAAAGCATGGCAGAGTTATTTTGCTTCTTTTTAAAAGTCTTTTTTTTGTTGTTGAAGATGAAGCTTTGACTGTAGCTAACTGTAAGCACTTTTAGAAAAGCATAACAGCAAAACAATGTTACAAGGAAATTTGGCTGTTTTTGTGACAGATAACACTTTAGTTATAGCATTCTGAAACAGTAATAAACAATCTTTTGGCAGGGATTAATAGAATGTATAGATGTTACATTGTTCCATTACAGGTTGCGGAGAATTGTCAGGAATAGGAATTTGTTTTTTGTGTTGCTCATCCTGCAAAGGAAGAGGAAGTGGAGGTAGCCTATCTTCCTCCTTCCTAATTAAATCCTTTTTTTTTTTTCAGACTCCTGAGGGGAAGCCCTGGGCTGAACGGATGTTTGAAGGGGACATAGGGCAGTATGAACTAGCCCCTAGGTCATTAAGGTTGAGACCAATATTTTGCTTCCTAATTCATGTTTCTTCTTAAAGACATAGCTGACCAGTTCCCAAAATTCCAAATCTAAAGTGCCTCGGTTGGGAAACCAAGTACAATAAGCTTGAATAGTTTGAAGTAGATTAAGTAATTGAATTTTCTTTCAGGGCAGTTAGCCACCTTTAAAAGCTGTTGTAAGGTTTTAACATATAGAGAGTGTTCCTTTGTAAGTCCTGAGCCAATGATGAAAGAAAAACTCTCACTGAAACTAAGCACATTGGCAGCTATCCCAAGCAGGCATGCTGTTCCTTACTTTAGGAGTGAAAAATCGTAGTCCGGATAAAATGCTCTTCTCCTAAAGGTGCTGATTTCTTCACCTGGAAATCCTGATTCTGCTCCTCACACGGGGGCACCAATTGTGGTTTTCTGTCCAGCAGTAAGCACGGTGACACAATGAATTACTTGAGACAAAAGTCAAGAGAGGTGACAGTGAGAACAACTCAAGGGAGAGTGTCCTCCCAAGCAATTCTCATTTCAGTTTTTATTGAGATTTTCGTGGTAGGAGATGTGCTGGCACTCAAGGCTGTTTAGGGAGGTGGGAGGGGAGGCGGGAGGGGAGGCAGGATGTTTTGAACTTTATGACACAAAGATCGACAGGCAAGTAGACAACAGATAACCCTGGCTTTGGTAGTGGAATGTACTATGGGCAAGAACATAGCACAGCAAAGCGAGACATTTTGGTTTACAATATTTTATCTACAGAATTCCCACAATTGCTGCTTTAATTTTAATGGCTTAAATAAGCCCAGGTGCCAGCACAGTATCAGGGGCCAGTTTGTCTTATTTGTTCCCAGCTTACCCAGCTCCCTTCTATTTTGAGCTGTAGGCCTGACTGTGTTTGTTTGATGGACATTATTTTTAGGCCAAGCTCACAGGATGTATTGGCCCTCCATTTGCACTTTTCACAGGCCTCATGTGCAATGACTTACCACTTCTAGATTTCCAAATCCCTTACAACTGAGAGCTTATTTAATCTATTTCATTTTGTGTTTATTTGGGAAGAACAAGTTGATGATTAGGAAAAAGGACCTGACTCTCTTGGTGTCTAAACCTGAGCACAGTCCAAAAATACAGCAGGTGAGACAGAATCACTCCCCTCCCTGCCTCACTCCCTCTTTCTCCTGTAAGTTGAAAAGGTCAAAAGACTCAAAAATATTTGCAATTTCTAGAAATACTTCTATCCATGCATATGGAAAAGGGTTGTGATTTATTACTGGTAGTTCCCTACCCTTTTCACATTTAGAGAAATACATTTAGAAAAAAAAAGAATTTTTCAGGACATGAGAGAGTAAACTGACAAGGACACTAACAGCCAGGTCTCCAGAAGCTCTTATCAGCTGGCCAGAGGCCTAAAGGGGTAAAATCTTAGCACTCCTTTAACCAATCACAAAAAAAATCTACGTAAGGAAAATGAGCTGGGCGTCGCAAGCGCAGCACGGAGCCCGAGCACCACGTAAAACGCCCCCGCTGGCCCAGCCCTGGTGGAATCCCAGAGGAACCTTCGACCCGCCGCTGGCCTGTGGAGCCTCAGGGGCTTGAGACAGAGGCAGAGGAGGTGGGGGGAGGAGAGCGCACCGCTCTGGACCAATTTAGAGAAGTTGCCAGAATCTTGTGTCCCCCCGATGTGCGACCTCATTGAGCCACAGCCGACAAGGAGATCTGCAAGATGAAGTTGCCTTGATGAAAGACGGCACTACCTTTGATGAGATATGTGTCACAAAGATGTCTACACGGAACTGCAAGGGAATGCACTCATTGATCAAACCCCTGGACACAATTCCTGAGGATAAAAATATCAGGGTTCAGAGGACACAGAATACTTTTGACCCATTTGAGAAGCTAACTAGTCAAGGAAAGAGTGTGCATTCTGAGAAAAATTCTTGCATTAACTTTAAGACTTCCTCTGCAGGGAAAGATTCTCCTAAATTTAGGTGGCATTCCAGGCCCAGCTCCCTTGCAAGTCCTAAATTTGGAAAAGCTGACACATACAGAAAACTGTAAAAAGAAAACAAAAACAAAACAACAACAACAACAAAAAAAAAACAACTAGGGGAAAGATCTTATGCTACAGTATACAAAAGGAAAAGTGAGGTAAATGGGAAACTGGTAGCACTGAAGGTGATCAGGCTGTGGAAGAAGGTACAGCTTTCACAGCTATCAGGGAAGCTTCTCAGTTAAAAGGACCAAAACAGGTGCTGCTTCATGACATCATCCACACCAAGGAGATACTGACACTGACTAGTGTTTGAAATATGTGCACACTGATTTATGTCAGAACATAGACAAGCACCCTGAGGGGCTGCATCCAGGCAATGTGTAGTTCCTTTTATTTCAGTTGCTGCAAGGATTGTCTTACATCCACCAGCGTTATATTTTGCTCAGAGACCTGAAACCACAGAACCTTATGATCAGTGACATGGGGGAGTTAAAGCTGGCAGATATCAGTATTGCAAGAGCAAAATCCATCCCTAACCACACATACTCAAATGAAGTGGTTACCTTGTGGTACAGACCTCCAGATGTCCTCCTGGTCTCGACAAGGTACTCCACCTGCCTGGACATGTGGGGTGCTGGTTGCATCTTTGTTGAAATGGCCCAAGGGGTTGCTATTTTTCCAGGAATGAAAGACATTCAGCATCAGTTTTAATGAATATATCTGGTCCTTGTAATGCCAAATGAGGACACAAGGCCTGGAGTTCATTCTTTACAACATTTTAAGCCAGAATGCTTTACACTATAGAGCTCTAAAAACCTTAGACAAGCATGGCATAAGCTCAGCTATGTGAAGCATGCAGAGGATCTGGTCTCCAAGCTTCTACAATATTCCACAAAGAACAGACTATCTGCACTGGCAGCTTTGAGCTGCAAGTATTTCACTGACCTGCTCCCAGGGCTATGGGAACTGACTGGTATGTCTTCTATTTTTCTGTCCCAAATGTGTGATTGCAACAAGAAGCCGAAGAATGTATGAGGACCTTTGGGAAAAACAATAATTGTGGCAAAAATCTGTCACATAGCAAGCACTGACAAACACAACATTCTCAAGAGAGTGCAAGGTTAAGTTGTCATCATTCTGGAAAAAAATATTAATGAAGAGGACAATAATATGAAGGGAATCATGGATCCATTTCCTTTCACTCATGGGTGCAAATTTTGCTTAAAGAAAATTGAAGATGGCACAACCCTGTTTTCTCTGTAATTTATTTAAAACCTTGCACACATTTGGATATCCTGTGATTTCTAAGAACTATGTGAAGATTAAGCTTTGCTTACTGATATATGACATATATTCTTTTCAGTCTTTTGCATTTGATTTTGTTTGATTTCCCTCTGCAGCATGGCATCTCTCTAAAGATTACGATGCTTTCATAAGCCACGTCTTAAATACAGTAAGACAACACATTTGGTTTTCCCACTTCTTCAGTAATGTCTGTACATGAAAGACACAGAGTGGCATTAAAAATGAGTGTTTTGTTTAAGAGCAGTGAACATTTCTCAGCCAGTAGGAAGGAAATTTTTAGCTAAAGCAAACCCATGACTTGACAACTTTTGGTCCCTGACCATGGGGCCTTACCAGTTGTACAAACATTTTGAAGATATTTGCCAAGTGGGAATTTCTTGGAAATAACTGCACATTTCTATAGGATATCAGAAACTACTTAGCATTTTCAGGCCACATAGCATGACTATTTTCAGAGTGGGATGGAAGTAAAGTAACACATATTAAGCATTAAAAACAATGCCCAGAACATAAGATATCCATGTGATTCCTGAGACTCAGCCAGTGTTTGGCATCTGTGAATGTCAGCATTACCCCATACAGCAAATGTTAAAGCTGAATGAGTTTTCTCTCTCCATTTTGGTGGACTGGTTGAAGATGAAATCCACTGAGGAGGAAAGCCTAGGTCTTCAGCAACCTGTGTGCCAGACCAGAAGTGGCACTGTGAAAACCCTCATAGCATCTGCTGCATAATTCCCTAAAAAATCGAATGGGCTTGGAGTTTGACATTTCACAGTTAAAAGCTGATGGGACTATAAAGGCAACTACTTGATCTTTGACCAAGATTTGATCCTGAATTACATAGATGATGCAGCTCAACATGATTCCCAGATATAAGCTGGTCATTTGATACCAGAGAAATGAAATTTCAAGAGTCCAAAACTAGATCTGAGTCTTCTTCACCAGACTGAAACTCTTGGGTGCTGTAAGTCTTGGATATGCAATTGATGACTGCCTTTTTCTTTTATGCCTGAATATAGATGATTCTTCACATTAAAGATGGAAGCTGACATTTCTCATGAGAAATGGTCTCATAGAATCGACTTGCAAAAATGTAAGAGGCAGAAAGGAAAGAATAAAATACTTTTTCTTCTGTCATTCTTAAATCCCTTCCTAGATTGTAAGCTCCATGAAAGCAGGATACCTTTCTTATCCTTAATGCCTAACTCAGGTTAAATATTCAAAAAATATTTGAAGTGATTTGAATTCTTCCATTGATTTTGTTTACTTCCTGGAGAATATGCAACCATTTTAGCTGTGTTTCAGCAAGACATTTAATGGAATAACTGGGACTTAAGCTCTGATGTAAAATGTATGTATAGATACATTAAGTTATTTGGATACCCATGAGTCTACTTAAAACTCTTTAATATCTGATTATAAGGCTTGATCCTTCCAAGAGGCAATGAAGAATCATTACCAAAACAACCTATGTTTGTGAGGAATAGATAAAAGTTTACTGGTAAGAGATCTTTATTGTGAAATTTTATCTATAAACTTATTGGATATTTAAACAAATACTAAAATATCAAATGAGTTTTAGAGTAGATGATGGTAAAAGTTTAAGATTCAAAGATAGTAGGAGGGAAAATTACCTTCTGAAATTCAGAGAAATATGATACAGAAATACTCATAGGGACTTACAGTATCTACACAAGAGTATTATTTTAAAATCAAATGACATGGTTTTTTGAAAGGTGAAAGTAACCTGGTACTTAAATGGTATAAGTGATGTATGAGAACAAATTGTGCCGTCATAGTTTAGAAATGAAATCATATGCTTTTGAAGTCACTTCATGGAGAATATACAATTCATGAGCATTAATTAGTGTGTGTAAAAACATTGAACAGCTGAGTCAAACTATTTCAGAAATGAAATGTGACAGGTTTTTAAGTTGCCAGGCTTTTCTCTTGAGATTCTCAATTTGGGAATAAAAACAAGGAGTCCAAAGAGTGAGGAAGTTACTTCTGTGTGTTCAGGTATAGCGCACAACTGCCACTTGAAATCCAGTGCTTTTTCTCCATTATGATATCTCTAGGCTGCTTTTGTAAATATGTTCTCACAAAAACTTTCTCATATCTATTCTAAGTAGTTTTGCCATTGAAGTAGGCAGTAACATCCCCAGGTATTACTTAATAGGCAACAGTAACTATTACATCTCATGAAGGACACTATTTCCAGTATTTTGTTCCACTTGCCTGTTAAATATAACTTGGAAATGGGACTAGACTACCTTTCCATCAAGGCTGAAGCTGTTGGAATGTTTGCTTTCTGAAATGGTCACTCTTTCCCTTGTGAGTCTTATTGCTACTCAGACTCCTTTTAGAAAGAATGGATTCAAGGTTGTGTGTGTGTGTGTGTGTGTGTGTGTTTGTGTGTGTGTGTGTGTAGCAAAACTGTAAAACTAGAAAAACATAGAATATCACATGGAAGTACATAGCACAAAAAGGAAAGGTTGATAAAGCCGAATGAAATGGACTTGGTTAGAACTAAGGTAAAATGGACTAAAGAGTAAAGGATAATAATGATGGTGTTTAAACTTCAAATTCTGTGCATTTAATTCGTTCTTTAACATTCTGTGTGTTGAATTCCTTCTTTAACATCCTGTATGAAGGGAAACATATGAGCAGGGCCTTAGGAAGTTGAATGACAATGTGAAGTGCACCAATATACATGTTATGAGTTTCCCAAAAGGAGAAGAGATGGGAAAAGGAACAGAAAGAATAATAGAAGACATAATCACTGAAAATTTTGCAACTCTTATGAGAGACATAAAGCTACAGATTCAAGAAGCACAGAGTACCCCAAACCAAAATGATCTGAAAAACCTACTCCAAGACACTTACTTATCAGATTGTTCAATGTCAAAGCCAAAGAGAGAATTCTGAAAGCAGCAAGAGAAAAGTGATTCATCACATACAAGGAAAACTTTGTAAGACTATGTATAGATTTCTCTTGAGAAACCATGGAGGTGAGAAAGCAATGGTATGATATATTTAAGATACTGAAAGAGAAAAACTGCCAAGCAAAAATTCTGTATCCAGGAAAACTGTCCTTCAAAAATGAGGGGTAGAGTAAAATATTTTGAGACAAAAACATTGAGACAGTTTATGAATAAGAGACCTGATCAGCATAAAATACTAAAAGGGTGGGGGGTGGAGGCTATAGGCTGATAGGAAAAGACAGGAGAGAAAGGTTTGGAGAACAGTGTAGAAATGAATACTATCAGGAAGGGTAAAAGAAGAGAGAGAAAAAATAAGATATAAAATATAAAATCCAAAAGACAAAATGGTAGAAGAAAGTACTGCCCTTACAGTAATAACACTAAATGTTAATGGATTAAACTCCCCAAGAAAAACAGACTGGCAGAATGGATTAAAAAACAGGGCCCATCTATATGCTATCTACAAGAAACTCACTTTAGACACAGGACAAAAGTAGGTTGAAAGTGAAAGATTGGAAAAAGGTTGTTTCATGCAAATGACAACCAGAAAAGAGTGGAGATAGCTATTCTAATATGAAACAAATTAGACTGCAAATGTAAAACAATTAAAAAAGACAGAGGAGGATACTATATATATATATATATATATATATATATATATCCTTCTGTCAAGAAAACATAACAATTATAAATATTTAGGCATCAAGCCAGAGTGCCCCAAAATATATGAAGCAAACACTGAAAACACTGAAGGGAGAGCTATATAGTTCTACAATAATAGTTGGAGACTTCAATACCCTGTTCTCATCAATGGGTAGAAATCTAGCAAGAGGATCAATAAGGAAACAGATATATTGAATTGTAAGATAAATGGACTAGACTTGATGGATAGTTATGAAAAACTACACCTCACAATAGCAGGATACATATTTTTCTCAAGTGTTCATGGATTATTCTCTAGGAGAGACCACATGGGTCACAAAGTAAGTGTAAACCAATTTTAAAATATTGATATTATACAAAACACTTTCTTGGGTTATAATGGAATGAAGTTGGAAACCAATCACAGCCAGAAGTTTGGAAAATTCACCAGTATATGGAGGCTAAATAACACACACTTAAACAATCATTGGATAAAGGAAGAAATTACAAGAGAAATTAGTAAATATCTTGAGGCAAACAAAAATGAAAACACAACACATCAAAATTTATGGGATGCAGCAAAAGTGATGTTGAGAGGGAAAATTATTGCCCTAAACACCTATATTAAATGAGAAGAAAGGGCAAATTGAGGAATTAAGTGTTCAGCTGGAGGAAAGAGAGAAAGAACAGCAAACTAACCCCAAAGCAAACAGAAGGAAAGAAACAACAAAGATCAGAGCAGAAATAAATGAAATTAAGAACATGAGAACAACAGAATCAACAAAACTGGAAGTTGGTTCTTAGAGAAAATCAATAAAATTGATGGACCCTTAGCTAGGCTAACAACAACAACAACAACAAGAAAGAGCAGATGCAAACAAATAAAAAACAGAAATGGGAAAGGGGATAAAACTACTGACCCCACAAAAATAAAGGAGATAATGAGAGGGTAGTACAAGCAACTATATGTTAACAAACTAGACAACTCAGATGAAATAAACAACTTCCTAGAAAAGCATAAACAGCCATCATTGACACAAGGAGAAAAAGACAACCTCAATAACCAATCACAAGTAAAGGGATTGAGTCAGTCATCAAAAAGCTCCCAAAAAAGAAAAGTCCAGGACCAGATGGATTCATGTGTGAATTTTACCAAGCATTCAACAAAGAATTAGCAATCCTGCTCAAATTCTTAAAAAAAAAATTGAATTGGAGGGAAAGCTTCCTAAATCATTCTATGAAGCCAAAATCACCCTAATACCAAAGTCAGACAAAGATACTACAAAAAAAAAAAAAAAGAAAATTACAGACCAATCTGTTTAATGAATATAGATGCAAAGATCCTCAACATAATGCTCACAAATCAAATCCAGCAGCACATTAAAAGAATTATACACAATGACCAAGTGAGATATTTTCCAGGTATGCAAGGCTGGTTCAACACAAGAAAATCAACTAAAGTAATATGCCACATCATCAATGAATCAGGACAGAGAGACCACATGATCATTGTGATCAATACAGGAAAGGCACTTTACAAAATTTGACATCCTTTCTTGATGAAAACACACAAAATGATAAGAATAGAAGGGACCTTCCTCAATATGGTAAAGGCAATATATGAAAAATCCATAGCTAACATCATACTCAATGGGGAAAGACTGAAAGCTTTTCCTCTAAGATCAGAAATAAGATAAGAATGCCCACTGTCAGCATTGTTATTCAACATTGGGCTGGAAGTTCTAGTTAGAGCAATTAGGCAAGAAATAAAAGGCATCCAGATTGGAAAGGGAGAAGTAAAACTTTCACTGTTTGCAGGTGACATGATCCTATTTATAAAAATTCCAGAAAAAATCTACCACAAAGCTACTAGAGCTAATAAATAAATACAGCAAATTGGCAGGGAATATGATCAACATGCAAAAATCACTTGTGTTCCTGTACAACAGTAGTGAGCAACATAAGGAGGAAATAGAGAAACAAATGCATTTACAATAGCAACCAAAAAATCAAGTATTAGGAATAAATTTAACCAAGGTCACAAAAGAACTACACACAGAAAAGTACAAGAAACTGCTAACAGAAATCAAACAGGACTTAAAAAAATGGAATAACATACCATGTTCATGGGTTGGAGGACTAAATATAGTTAAGATGTCAGTACACCTAAGCTTATTTATAGATTCAATGCAATACCAGTAAAAATCCCAAGAACTTACTTTGTAGAAATAGAAAACCCATAATCAAGTTTATTAGTAAGGACAGGGTGCCCCAAATAACTAAAAATATCTTGAGATAGGGGAATGAAGAGGAAGATCTCACACTACCTGACTTTAAAGCATATTACAAAGCTACAGAGGTCAAATCAGCATGGTACTGGTATAAAGATAGATATACCAACAACTGGTATTGAACTGAATGTTCAGAAACATACCTTCTTATCTATGGACAATTGATATTTGATAAGGCACCAAAGACAACTCAACTGGGACAGAGAAGCCTTTTCAATAAATGGTGTTTGTAGAACTGGATATCCATATCCAAAAGAATGAAAGAGGACTCCTATCTCACACCCTATACAAAAATCAATGCTAAATGAATAAAAGATCTAATATTAAAGACCATAAAACTTTTAGAAGAAAATGTGGGGAAATATCTTAAAGATGTTGTAATAGGAGGTGGTTTCCTAGACCTTACACCTAAAGCATCAGCAATGAAAGAAGAAAACAGATAAATATGACTGTGCTGGTTTGGATGTATTATGTCCCCCAAAATAGATAATTGTGATTGTGCTGGTTTGGATGTATTATGTATTAAGTATTATGTTTTATGTATTATGTTGCCATGTTTCTTGATGCAATCTTGTGGGGCAAGTTGTATTAGTGTTGATTAGGTTGAAATTTTTGGATTAGGTTGCTTTGGTGGAAGTGTGATCCACCCAACTGTAGGTGATAACTCTGATTAATTTCCACATAGGTGTGGGCCCATCCATTCAGCATGGACCTTGATTACTTTAGTAGAGCCCTATAAAAGCACTCAGACAGAAGGAGCTTGCTGCTGCAGCTGAGACAGACATTTTGAAGATGGCTGTTGGAAGCTGATGCAGACATTTTGGAGAATGCCATTTTGAAATGCCACCTGGGAGCAAGCAGTTGCCAGTCACATGCCTTCTTGGCTAACAGAGGTATTCCAGATGCCAATGGCCTTTCTCCAGTGAAGTTACCTATTGTTGATGCCTTACCTTGGACACTTTATGGCCTTAATCCCCGTCATAAAAGCCAATCCATTTCGGGTGTTTTGCAAAATAGAAGAATTAGCAAACTGTAACAGTGACCTCCTCAAAATTAAACACTTGTACATCAAAGGAATTTGAGAGAAAAGTAAAAAGGCAGCCTATGCTATGAGAGTCAGTATTTGGAAACCAGGTACTAGATAAGGGTTTAATATCCAGAATATATGAAGAGATCCTACAACTCAACAACAAAAAGACAAACAACCCAATTAAAAAATGGGCAAAAGACATGCACAGAACTTTTCTGAAGAGGAAATGCAAATAGCTCAAAAACATAAGAAAAGAGGCTCAGTTTCACTGGTTATTAGGGAAATGTTGCTCAGAAGTGGCTTCTCTCTCTCTAAGTCTACTGAGCAAGTAAATTTACTGCCCTCCCCCCTATGTGGGACATGACTCCAAGGGGTTTAAATCTACCTGGCAATGTGGGACCTGACTCCCAGGAATGAGTCTGGACCTGGCATTATAGGATTGACAATGTCATCTTGACTGAAAGGGGGAAGAGAAATGAAACAAGGTAAAATTTCAGGGACTGAGAGAATTCAAATGGAGTCAAGAGGTCATTCTGGAGGGTATTATTACGCATTATATAGATATTCTTTTTTAGTTTTTCATTTATTGGAATAGCTAGAAGGAAATACCTGAAACTGTTAAACTGCAACCCTGTAGACTTGATTCTTGAAGAGTGTATAACATGGTGTGACTGTGTGATTGCAAACATCTTGTGGCTCATTCCTTTTCTCCAGTGTATGGACAGATAAGTAGAAAAATGTGAAGAAAAATTAAATGGATAAATACAGGGGATGGGAGTGTGTGATGTTTTGAGTCTTCTTCTTTACTTTTATTTTTATTATTTTTATTTTTTGGAGTAATGAAAATGATCAAAAATTGATTTTGGTGATGAATGCACAGCTATATGATGGTACTGTGACCAATTGACTGTACACTGTGGATGATTGCACAGTATATGAATATATCTCAATAAACCTGAATTGGAAAAAACCTTTTGAAAAGATGGTCAACTACACTGTCTATTAGGGAAATGAAAATCAAAACCACAGTGATATATCATCTGACACATACTAAAATGTCTGATATAAAAAAACCCACTAAATTATAAGTACTGGAAAGGATTTGGAGAAAGATGCACATTTATTCACTGTTGATGGGACTGTGGAATGGTTCAGTCACTCTAGAAGGCAGTGTGGGATTCCTTGGGAAGCTAGGTACAGAACTGCCATATGACTCAGAAATTCCTTTACTATGTATATACTCAAAGCTAACAGATGAATGGACATTTGTAAACCATTATTTATAGCAGCATTATTACAATTGCAAAGAGATGGAAAAAGTGCAAATGCCCATCAATGGAAAAGTGGATAAACAAACAGTCACATATGCATATGATGGAATATTATACAACTTTAAGACAGAATAAAGTCACTGAGCATATAACACTGTGGATGATTCTTGAGGATGTTATATTGAGCAAAATTACCCAGCAACAAAAGGACAAATATTGTATGCTCTCACTAATATGAACTAAATTTAATGAGCACACATTAGAGTTAAAGCTGAGAACACAGGGTATCATGAGATAGAAAGAGGGTAGAGATTGGGCATTTGATGCAAAAGGAGTGTAGAAAATTCAACAGGATTGATTGTATAGATCCAGAAATGCATAACACAATACTATGTGAAGGTAGCACAATATTGTAACTACAATGAACAATATGACTCAGAAAGTTGAAAGAAGAATCCTAGGGACATGTCTGACACCAGAAGGAAGATAGGGGATAAAGACTATGACAGTATAACTTAGTGAAACGTATAGTGATCATTGATGGTGATTCAATGTACAAAGATAAAAATGGCTTTACATTTGTGAAAATAAATATTGTTTTTGCAAGGTGTTGAAAATGGGATGGTACTGGGAGAAAATATAATCAATTAAAACTAGACTCTGTAGTTAGCTGTAACATTGTAATATGCTTCCATTAATCATAACAAAGGCAATATCACAAACCTAAATGTTTATAAGGGATGAGTATGGGATTCTTGGTGTTGTTGCCCAACATATTTATTGCTTTTTATTTTATTTTTATTTTTTCTTTTATCATTTTTATTATTATTATTTTAATTTCTTGGAGTACTGAATGTGTTCATGGGCTGATTGTTGTGATGAATGCACTACTATATGATGATACTGTGAATACCATCACCATGAATGATACGCCATGAATGATTGCATTGTATGTGAATATATCTCTATAGAATTGCAGGGGGTAAAAATAAACAGTGTCAAAATTGCTAGAGAAAAGGTGGAGAGGGGGATATACCTATTCACTGTTGGTGGGGAAGTAGAAAACTGAAGCTTACCTGGAGGGCAGTGTGGTGGTTCCAAAAGTAGCTAAGTATGGGGTTGCCATATGATCCTGCAACCTTATTATTGGATATATACCTGGAAGAAGTGAGAGCAAGGAAATGAATGGGCATTTGCACACTGGTTTTTCTGACAGCACTATTCATGGTTTGCAATAGATGGAGGTGGCCTATACATACACCAACTGATGAACAGAATGGTGAACTGTGGTGTATGCATACAATAGAATATTGAGTGACTGCAAGAAGGAATGAAGTTGTGAGGCATGCAACTAGGTTAATGGAACTTGAGGATAGCATTTTGAGTGAAATAAGCCAGAAATGAAAAGACAAACATTATAATGCCTCACTGAAATGGATTAACTATAATGTGCAAATTCTGAGATTTGAATTTAAGAGCATAGGTTATCCAGGGAATTCTTATTGGAAAGGTTCCTAGATTGTAAGCTCTTACAGCAGTCACATCTCTTCCTGAGTTGTAATGGTTTTCCCTAAACTCTGAGATGCTGAGCTCTTTCTGTATAACCTGTTGGTCCCTGGAACTTCAAGTATCTCTGTGACTCCTGAGACTCAAAGCTAGGATTTGGCAGTTATGAATGTCAGTATTGCCCTATACAGCAACTGTTGAGCTGAAAAAGAGTTCAGACTTCAATTAGGAACATGAATGAAGCAGATCTGATTAGGACTAAGGCAAATCAGACTAAAGGGTAAAGGAGGTTATTGACTGTGTTTTAAAATTTCAACTTCTGTTTGAGACCAAAAGAAGAGATGTTTATTTGGTGAAAAATCTATATTTTCTGTAGCACACTAAATAATTTAACTTCTATAGTCTATTTATTCAAACATCATAATTACACAGAACCTTGAATATAGAGTGAGAACTTTTTGGTTTGTACAGGTCAGTATGAAACCCTAACACATCCCAAAGTAATTTTAGAAGAGAATATAAATGTATTTGCAAAGCCCCATGATTGGGGGAAAATGCAGAAATATTAAGCATCCCCACCTGAGGAAATACTGGTATTCTCACAAGCTTTGGGGACTACCAATTTAGAATGCTGAGCCCTTGATCATGGGGCTTGCTCTTGCAAACCTTGTTACTGCACTGGAGAGGCCAAGCCTACTTACAATTGTGCCTAAGAGTCTCCCCCAAGGAACCTCTTTTGTTGCTCAGATTTTGCCTTTCTCTCTCTAGCTCACTGGGCAAGTAAATTCACTGTCTTCCCCACTACATGAGATATGACTCCCAGGGGTGTAAATCTCCCTGGTAATGTACGACATATCTCTTGGGGATGGGCCTGGACCTGGCATCATGGGACTGAGAAAATCTTCTTGAACAAAAGCGGGGAGAGAAATGAAACAAAATAAAGTTTCAGTGGCTGAGAGATTTAAAATTAGAAGTCATTCTGGAGGGTATTCTTATGCATTACATGGATATCCCTTTTTAGTCTTTAGTGTATTGGAATAGCTAGATGAAAATAAATATCACTGTTGATCTGCAACCCAGTAGCCATGATTCTTGAAGATGATTGCATAACTATGTAGCTTTATGGTGTGACTGTGTGATTGTGAACATCTTGTGGCTCACATTCCTTTTATCTAGTTGTTCCAGTTTGCTAATGCTGCCTTTTTGCAGAACACCAGAAGTGGATTGGCTTTTATAAAGGGGGTTTATTTGGTTACAAAATTACAGTCTTAAGGCCATAAAGTGTCCAAGATAAGGTACCTTCACTAGAGGATGGCCAATGATGTACAGAAAACCTCTGTTAGCTGGGAAGGCTGGTGACTGCTCCACCATTCTGGTTTCAAAATGGCTTTCTCCCAGAACATTCCTCTCTAGGCTGCAGCTCCTCAAAAATGTCACTCTTAGTTGCTCTTGGGGCATTTGTCCTCTTAGCTTCACCAAAATGTTGCTCCATAAGCTGCAGCTCCTCTCTCAGCTCCTGTGTGTTCTTCAAAGTGTCCCTCTTGGCTGTAGCAAGCTTGCTCCTTCTCTCTGAGCGTATATAGTGCTCTAGTAAACTAATCAAGGCCCACACTGAATGGGCAGGGCCACACGTCCATGAAAATTATCCAATCAGAGTTATTACCTACAGTTGGGTGGGTCATATCCCCATGGAAACACTCAATCAGAGAATTACAATCTAATCAGCATTAATACATCTGCCCACACAAGATTTCATCAAAGATAATGAATGGTGTTTTAGGGGACATAATACATTCAAACTGGCACACCAGTGTATGGACAGATGAGTAGAAAAATGTGAACAAAAATTAAATTAATAGTAAGGGGGGATGGGGGATGGAATGTTTTGTGTGTTCTTTACTTATGTTTTTTTGGAGTAATGAAAATGTTCAAAAATTGATTTTGGTGATGAATGCACAACTCTATGATGGTAGTATTGCAAACCGTGGATGACTGTAGGGTATGTGAATATATCTAATAAAACTGAATTGAAAAAAAAAAAAAAAACAAATTACAAAGTTGCCCTGAGTTAAAAGATTTCTCATTTACACCAAAGCACTTATACATTATCTTTTGTTTCAGCATTCCAAGCTGATTGGAATATATCCCTGGGTACCTTACTTCAAATGGTTTCCTTGAATAAGTGTTCAATGCAGGTTTTAGAAACAATGCAAGAGTCTTGCTTTAAAGATAGGAAATAGAAAGAGAAAGGCCTGGCTTCCCTTGATTAAGGAGTTTTGGGACCTTAGAGGATGAAAGTGAGTATGTGTCACTGAAGGAAAAGGGGACTGGGCATGCATTGTGCTTTGATCAGGAGGGAAAGCTGCTTGATTCATTCTGGCTTCCAGTGGGACAGGCCTCTCTGCAGAATCCCGAATAATGCTGAGACCAAGGGGATGATTAGGTAACTTCATCTAAACTATGAAACCTAACTCCTCAGGATGCAAATATCCAAAGGGAAATAACTTCCTGCACATTATTTTATATTTTTCTACAGTCAGAAGGAAGGAGAGAGTAAGAGCTTGAAACACATCACACTTTTTAGGATCAGGACTAGGAATCATGAGCCAGTTTGACAAGTACTTTCTCTGTGAGTCAGGTGAGGGAAAAGCTTTTCTATGGTCAGATTCTATAAACCAAAGCAATTAGACCCTAATTCCTAAACAGTAAAATGATACCTTCACTGGGGTGGGGTATGAGTATATATCTCATGGCCATAGCATATCCTATGCACAGTAGTATTTGTCATAAACTTAAAGTAACTGCTAAGTGAGGAATTCTTTGCTGATTGATCCTAAAGACAGCAAAAGTTATCCAAGGCTGAAATGTTTACTATTGGTTAGCTAGAAAACTTTCCGATTCCTTTTTCATGCAATGTAAGCCATTGGAAGTTTTAGAGGTTATTGCTGACAGGGCGACGCAGGAATGAGACACGGACACAAAGCTAAGAATTAAGGGAGCAGGGGGCCCACTTGCATCTCGTGCTAAGTGGACAACAATGCAGCCTTGCTCCAGCTATTTATTTCAGAAGATCAGATGTATATGCTAAAGGTGCTCAGGTGGGGGAAAGCCCACCAAATACTTATGTTATGGGACACCAGAAGAAAAGAGGAATGATAAAGGCTGGGATTGCATAGCTCAGTGAAACCTAGCGTGTTCAACAATTGTGATACAATGTACAAATATTTTTTTCATAAGGGAGAACAAACAAATGCCAACCTTGCAAGGTGTTAAAAATAGGGAGGTATTGGGCAGAAAATACAATCAACATAAACTAAAGACTATAACAGAATCATTGAATTATGCTTCCTTTAATGTAACAAAGGCAATATACGAAGGTAAATGCACATAAGAGGGGGCATGGTGGAGGGATGTGAGACTTTTGGCATTGGTGGTGTTGTCTGACTCTATTCTACTTTGATCTAAGGTTATCTTTCCTTTTGCTGATTCCTAGCTGTCATGTTTGTTTGTTTTATTCTTTCTTTTTCCTTTTTCTTTTGCCTCTTTACCTTCTTTGACTCTTCCTCCTGCTTTGCGGGAGAAATGTAGATGTCCTTATATAGATAGTGGTGAGGGTGGTGAACACATAAATATGTGACTATACAGGGAAATATTGATTGTTTACTAAAGATGGAATGTATGGTGTGTGAAAAAAAAACATCTTAAAAATGGGTTGATGACGAAAGCTTGAGAGCAATATGCTGAGTGAAATAAGCCAGACACGTAAGGATAAATACTGCAAGATCTCACTGATAGGAACTAATTAAAATATGCAAACTCATAGACATGAAATATAAGTTACCAAGATATAGAATGAGGCTAAAGTATGGGGTGAAGTTGCTTAGTATGAGCAGAATGAACTTAAATATTTGGAAATGAACAGAGGTAATGGTAGCACACTGTAAGAATAACTAACAGTGCTGAAAGGTGAGTGAATGTGGTGGAAAGGGGAAGTTCAGAGTCATTTTTGTCACCGGAAAAAAAGTTGGAGGTTGAAAGATGGAAATGTATAAAACAGTAAACCTTGTGGTGGGCAATGTCTGAGATTATCTGTACAAATATTATAAATCTCTTTCATGAACCAGAACAAATGTGTGACACTAAAACTAGAAGTAATTAATGGAGGGGTATATAGGAAAAAATATATATACATATGGCAAACTACATGCTACAGTTGATGGTATTTCAACCTTCTTTCATAAACAGTAACAGATGTACTACGCCAATACTATGAGTCAACAATGGAGGGGAGTTCGTTAGGGATATGGGAGGATGTGAGTTTCCTTTTATTTTTTTATCTTTGCCTTTATTTCTTTTCTGAAGTAACAAAAAATTTCTAAAATTTGAACAAAAATTAATTGTGGTGATGGATGCACAATCATATGATGGTACTGGGGGCAATTGACTGTAAACTTTGGATCTTTGGATAATTGTATGGTATGTGGACAATCACAATAAAAAACAGTTCTAGAAAATTAAAAAAAATGTGGTAGACATTACAATATTTTGAGACAAACAGAAATTAGAGAGTTTGTGAATAAGAGACTGGTGCTACAAGAAAAAATAAAGGGAGTGCTACAAGCTAATAAGAAAAGATAGGAGTGAGATGTCTGGAGAAGAGTGGATAAATAAAGATTATCAGGAAGGATAAAAGGAGAGAGAGGAAAAAATAAGACATGACACAAAATCCAAAGGACAAAATAGTAGAAGAAAGTACTGCCCTCACAGTAATAACACTTAATGTTAATGGATTAAACTTCCCAATAAAAAGACAAACTGGCAGAATGGATTTAAAAACAGGAGCCATCTATATATTCTCTACAAGGAACTCACTTTAGACACAAGGACAAAAAGAGGCTAAAAGTGAAAGGTCAGAAAAAGATATTTCATGGAAACAGCAACCACAAAAAAAGTGGCAGTACTATAGTAATATCAGAAAAAATAGATTTCAAAAGTAAAACAATTAAAGGGAAAAGAATGACACTATATATCAATAAAAGGGTCAATTCATCAAGAATACATAACAATTATAAATATTCATGCAACAAGCCAGAGTAACCCAAAATTCATGAGGCAAACACTGAGAACACTGAAAGACTACAATAATAGTTTTAGACTTCAATACAAAACTCTCCTCAATGGATAGAACATCTAGACAGTGGATCAATAAAGAAATGGAGATGTTGAATTGTATGATAAATGAACTAGACTTGACAGACATTTATAGAACCCTATACCCCAATACAGCAGGATACACATTTTTTTCAAGTGCTCATGGAACATTCTCTAGGATAGACCACATACTGGGTCACAAAGAAAGTCACAACAAATTTTAAACTATTGATATTACACAAAACACACTCTCATACCTTAATGGAATGAAGGTGGAAATAAATAACAGGCAGAAGATTGTAAAATTCACAAATATATGGAGACTAAATGATGCACTCTTAAAAACCAGTGGGTAAAGGAAGAAATCACAAAAGAAATTAGTAAATACCTCAGAACAAATGACACTGAAAACACAACATATCAAAAATTATGGGATGCAGCAAAAGCAATGCAGAGAGGGAAATTTATTGCCTAAATGCCTATATTAAAAAAAGAACAGAGAGCAAAAATTGAGGAATTAACTGTTCACCTGGAGGAACTAGGGAAAGAACAGCAAACTAACCCCAAATCAATCAGAAGGAAAGAAATAACAAAGATTAGAGCAGAAATAAATGAAATTGAGAACAGGAAAATAATAGAACCAACAAAACCAGAAGTTGGTTCTTTGAGAAAATCAACAAAATTGATGGACCCCTAGCTAGGCTAACAGAAGGAAAGAGAGAGAGAGAGAGAGACAGAGACAGAGACAGAGAGAGAGAAGATGCAAATAAATGCAATCACAAATGGGAAAGGAGACATAAACAGTGACCCTGAAGAAATAAAGAGATAATGAGAAGATACTATGAACAAGTATATGCTAATAAACTGGATAAATTAGATGAAACATACAACTCCCTAGAAAGCATAAACATGCAATATTGACTTGAGAAGAAATACATGACCTCGAGAAACCAATCACAAGAGGTTGAGTCAGTCAGCAAAAAGCACCCAAAAAGAAAGCTCATAAACAGATGATTTTACATTTGAATTCTACCAAGAATTCAAGAGAGAATTAGTACCAATCCTGCTCAAACTCTTCAAAAAAGTTAAAGAGAAGGGAAAGATACCCAACTTATTCTATGACGTGAATGTCACCTTAATACTAAAATCAGACGAAGAAACTACAAAAAATAAAATTATAAACCAATGTCTTTAATGAAAATAGATGCAAAAATCTTCAACAATCTACTCAGAAATTGAATCCAGCAGCACATTAAAAGAACTATACAGGAGGTGGGGCAAGATGGCGGACTGGTGAGCTGTATGTTTCAGTTACTCCTCCAGGAAAGTAAGTAGAAAACCAGGAACTGCGTGGACTGGACAACACAGAGTTATCTGACTTTGGGCATAATTCATACAACACTCATGAAAATGTGGAACTGCTGAGATCAGTGAAATCTGTAAGTTTTTGTGGCCAGGGAACCCACACCCCTTCCTGCCAGGCTCAGTCCCGTGGGAGGAGGGGCTGTTAGCTCCAGGAAGGAGAAGGGAGAACTGCAGTGGCAGCCCTTATCAGAAACTCATTCTACTGGTCTGAACTCCAACCATAGATAGACTGAGACCAGACACCAGAGAATCTGAGAGCAGTCAGCCCAGCAGAGAGGAGACAGGCATAGAAAAAAAAAAAAGCACGAAAAACTCCAAAATAAAAGCGGAGGATTTTTGGAGTTCTGGTGAACATAGAAAGCAGAAGGGCAGAGCTCAGGCCCTGAGGCTCATATGCAAATCCTGAAGAAAAGCTGATCTCTCTGCCCTGTGGACCTTTCCTTAATGGCCCTAATTGCTTTGTCTCTTAGCATTTCAATAATCCATTAGATCTGTGAGGAGGGCCCTTTTCTTTTAATCCTTTTTTCTTTTTCTAAAACAATTACTCTAAGAAGCCCAATACAGAAAGCCTCAAAGACCTGCAGTTTGGGCAGGTCAAGACAAGAGCAGAACTAAGAGAGTTCTGAGACAAAAGGCAATAATCCAGTGGCTGAGAAAATTCACTAAACACCACAACTTCCCAAGAAAAGGAGGGTGTCCGCTCACAGCCATCATCCTGGTGGACAGGAAACACTCCTGTTCATCGCCAGCCCCATAGCCCAGAGCTTCCCTAGACAACCCAGTGTGATGGAAGCGCTTCAAATAACAGGCACACACCACAAAACTGGGTGTGGACATTAGCCTTCCCTGCAACCTCAGCTGATTGTCCCAGAGTTGGGAAGGTGGAGCAGTGTGAATTAACAAAGCCCCATTCAGCCATCATTTCAGCAAACTGGGAGCCTCCCTACACAGCCCAGCAGACCAGAACTGCCCTGGGGTGATGGCACTCACCTGTGACATAGCACAGTCATCCCTCAACAGAGGACCAGGGAGTGCACAGCCTGGAAGTGGGACCTAATCACAAGTCTCAGAAGCCATACACCAGTATCAAGGACTTCTGGATCAGTGGCAAAGACAAACTGTGGCAGGACTGAACTGAAGGATTAGACTATTGCAGCAGCTTTAAAACTCAAGGATCACCAGGGAGATTTGATTGTTAGAGCCACCCTCCCTCCCTGACTGCCCAGAAACACGCCCCATATACAGGGTGGGCAACACCAACCACACACGCAAGCTTGGTACACCAATTGGACCCCACAAGACTCACTTCCCCACTCACCACAAAGGCAAAGCAGGGGAGAACTGGCTTGTGGAGAACAGGTGGCTCGTGGACACCACCTGCTGGTTAGTTAAAGTGTACTCTACAAAGCTGTAGCTCTGATAAATTAGAGAAAAGGACTTCAATTGGTCTACAAATCCTAGAAGATCCCTACCAAGTTAAGTAAATGCCAAGATGCCAAAACAACAGAAAATTATACAGCATATGAAAAAAACAGATGATATGGATAACCCAAGCCCAAGCATCCTAATAAAAAGATCAGAAGAGACACAGCAGCTAGAGCAGCTACTCAAAGAACTAAAGGTGAACAATGAGACCATACTATGGGATACAAAGGATATCAAGAAGACCCTAGAAGAGCATAAAGAAGACATTGCAAGACTAAATAAAAAAAAATAGATGACCTTATAGAAATTAAAGAAACTGTTGACCAAATTAAAAAGATTCTGGACACCCATAGCACAAGACTAGAGGAAGTTGAACAATGAATCAGTGACCTGGAAGATGACAGAATGGAAAATGAAAGCATAAAAGAAAGAATGGGGAAAAAATTGAAAAAATCAAAACACACCTCAGGGATATGATAGATAATATAAAACGTCTTAATATAAGACTCACTGGTGTTCCAGAAGAGGAAGAAAAGGGTAAAGGTCTAGGAAGAGTATTCAAAGAAATTGTAAGGGAAAACTTCCCAAATCTTCTAAACAACATAAATGCACAAATAATAAATGCCCAGCAAACTCCAAATAGAATAAATCCAAATAAACCCACTCTGAGACATATTCTGATCACACTGTCAAACACGGAAGAGAAGGAGCAAGTTCTGAAAGCAGCAAGAGAAAATCAATTCACCACATACAAAGGAAACAGCATAAGACTAAGTAGTGACTACTCAGCAGCCACCATGGAGGTGAGAAGGCAGTGGCACAATACATTTAAAATTCTAAGTGAGAAAAATTTCCAACCAAGAATACTTTATCCAGCAAAGCTTTCCTTCAAATTTGAGGGAGAGCTTAAATTTTTCACAGACAAATGCTGAGAGAAGTTGCTAACAAGAGACCTGCCCTACTGGAGATACTAAAGGAAGCCCTGCAGACAGAGAAACAAAGAAAGGACAGAGACACTTAGAGAAAGGTTCAGTACTAAAGAGAATCGGTATCGGTACAATAAAGGTTACTAATAGAGAGAGGGGAAAAATATATATGACAAACATAAACCAAAGGATAAGATGGCTGATTCAAGAAATGCCTTCACGGTTATAACGCTGAATGTAAATGGATTAAACTCCACAATTAAAAGATATAGATACGCAGAATGGATCAAAAAAAATGAACCATCAATATGTTGCATACAAGAGACTCATCTTAGACACAGGGACACAAAGAAACTGAAAGTGAAAGGATGGAAAAAAATATTTCATGCAAGCTACAACCAAAAGAAAGCAGGTGTAGCAATATTAATCTCAGATAAAATAGACTTTAAATGCAGGGATGTTTTGAGAGACAAAGAAGGCCACTACATACTAATAAAAGGGGCAATTCAACAAGAAGAAATAACAATCATAAATGTCTATGCACCCAATCAAGGTGCCACAAAATACATGAGAGAAACACAGGCAAAACTAAAGGAAGCAATTGATGTTTCCACAATAATTGTGGGAGACATCAACACATCACTCTCTCCTATAGATAGATCAACCGGAAGAAGACCAATAAGGAAACTGAAAACCTAAACAATCTGATAAATGAATTAGATTCAACAGACATATACAGAACATTACATCCCAAATCACCAGGATACACATACTTTTCTAGTGCTCATGAAACTTTCTCCAGAATAGATCATATGCTGGTACATAAAACAAGCCTCAATAAATTTAAAAAGATTGAGATTATTCAAAGCACATTCTCTGACCACAATGGAATACAATTAGAAGTCAATATTCATCAGAGACTTAGAAAATTCACAAATACCTGGAGGTTAAACAACACACTACTAAACAATCAGTGGGTTAAAGAAGAAATAGCAAGAGAAATTGCTAAATATATAGAGATGAATGAAAATGACAACACAACATACCAAAACCTCTGGGATGCAGCAAAAGCAGTACTGAGGGGGAAATTTATAGCACTAAACGCATGTATTAAAATGGAAGAAAGAGCAAAAATCAAAGAACTAATGGATCAACTGAAGAAGCTAGAGAATGAACAGCAAACCAATCCTAAACCAAGTAGAAGAAAAGAAATAACAAGGATTAAAGCAAAAATAAAAGACATAGGGAAAAAAAAATAGAGAGGATAACTATCACCAAAAGTTGGTTCTTTGAGATGATCAACAAGACTGACAAGCCCCTAGCTAGACTGATAAAATAAAAAAGAGAGAAGACCCATAGAAACAAAATAATGAATGGAAAAGGTGACATAACTGCAGATCCTGAAGAAATTTAAAAAAATTATAAGAGGATACTATGGACAACTGTATGGCAACAAACTGGATAATGTAGAGGAAATGGACAATTTCCTGGAAACATATGAACAACCTAGACTGACCAGAGAAGACATAGAAGACCTCAACCAACCCATTACAAGCAAAGAGATCCAATCTGTCATCAAAAATCTTCCCACAAATAAATGCCCAGGGCCAGATGGCTTCACAGGGGAATTCTACCAAACTTTCCAGAAAGAACTGACACCAATCTTACTCAAACTCTTTCAAAACATTGAAGAAAAGGGAACACTACCTAACTCATTTTATGAAGCTAACATGAATGTAATACCAAATTCAGGCAAAGATGCTATAAAAAAGGAAAACTACCAGCGAATCTCCCTAATGAATATAGATGCAAAATTCCTCAACAAAATACTTGCAAAGTGAATCCAAAGACACATTAAAAATATCATACATCATGACCAACTGGGGTTCATTCCAGGCATGCAAGGATGTTTCAACATAAGAAAATGAATCAATGTATTACAACACATTAAAAATTCAAAAGGGAAAAATCAAACGATCATCTCAATAGATGCTGTAAAGGCATTTGGCAAAATCCAACATCCGTTTTTGATAAAAACATTTCAAAAAGTAGGAATTGAAGGAAACTTCCTCAATATGATAAAGAGCATATATGCAAAACCCACAGCCAGCATAGTACTCAATGGTGAGAGACTGAAAGCCTTCCCTCTAAGATCAGGAACAAGGCAAGGATACCTGCTGTCACCACTGTTATTCAACATTGTGCTGGAAGTGCTAGCCAGGGCAATCCGGCAAGACAAAGAAATAAAAGGCATCCAAATTGGAAAAGAAGAAGTAAAACTGTCATTGTTTGCAGATGATGTGGTCTTACATCTGGAAAATCCTGAGAAATTGATGGTACAGCTACTAGAGCTAACAAACAAATTTAGCAAAGTAGCGGGATACAAGATTAATGCACATAAGTCAGTAATGTTTCTATATGCTAGAAATGAACAAACTGAAGAGACACTCAAGAAAAAGATACCATTTTCAATAGCAACTAAAAACATCAAATACCTAGGAATAAACTTAACCAAACATGTAAAAGACATATACAAAAAAACTACATAACTCTACTAAAAGAAATAGAAGGGGACATTAAAAGATGGAAAAATATTCCATGTTCATGGATAGGAAGGCTAAATGTCATCAAGATGTCAATTCCACCCAAACTCGTCTACAGATTCAATGTAATCCCAATCAAAATTCCAACAACCTACTTTCAGATTTGGAAAAGCTAGCTATCAAATTTATTTGGAAAGTGAAGATGCCTCGAATTGCTAAAGACACTCTAAAAAAGAAAAACAAAGTGGGAGGACTTCCACTCCCTGACTTTGAAGCTTATTATAAAGCCACAGTTGTCAAAACAACATGGTACTGGCACAAAGATAGACATATAGATCAATGGAATCGAATTGAGAATTCGGAGATAGGCCCCCAGATCTACAGCCGACTGATCTTTGATAAGTCCCCCAAAGTCACTGAACTGAGTCATAATGGTCTTTTCAACAAATGGGGCAGGGAGAGTTGGATATCCATATCCAAAGGAATGAAAGAGGACCCCTACCTCACACCCTACAAGAAAATTTACTCAAAATGGACCAAAGATCTCTACATAAAAGAAAGTACCATAAAACTCCTGGAAGATAATGTAGGGAAACATCTTCAAGACCTTGTATTAGGCGGCCACTTCCTAGACTGTACACCCAAAGCACAAGCAACAAAAGAAAAAACAGATAAATGGGAACTGCTCAAGCTTAGAAGTTTCTGTACCTCAAAGGAATTTCTCAAAAAGGTAAAGAGGTAGACAACTCAATGGGAAAAAATTTTGGAAACCATGTATCTGACAAAAGACTGATATCTTGCATATATAAAGAAATCCTACAACTCAATGACAATAGTACAGACAGCCCAATTATAAAATGGGCAAAAGATATGAAAAGACAGTTCTCTGAAGAGGAAATACAAATGGCCAAGAAACACATGAAAAATGTTCAGCTTCACTAGCTATTAGAGAGATGCAAATTATGACCACAGTGCGATACCGTCTAACACCGATTAGAATGGCTGCCATTAAACAAACAGGAAACTACAAATGCTGGAGGGGATGTGGAGAAATTGGAACTCTTATTCATTGTTGGTGGGACTGTATAATGGTTCAGCCACTCTGGAAGTCAGTCTGGCAGTTCCTTAGAAAGCTAGATATAGATTTACCATTCGATCCAGCGATTGCACTTCTCAGTATATACCCGGAAGATCGGAAAGCAGTGCCACGAACAGATATCTGCATGCCAATGTTCATAGAAGCATTATTCACAATTGCCAAGACATGGAAACAACCCAAATGTCCTTTAACAGATGAGTGGATAAATAATATGTGGTATATACAAACGATGGAATACTACACGGCAGTAAGAAGGAATGATCTCGTGAAACATATGACAACATGGATGAAACTTGAAGACGTAATGCTGAGCAAAATAAGTCAGGCACAAAAAGAGAAATATCATATGCTACCACTAATGTGAACTTTGAAAAATGTAAAACAAATGGTTTATAATGTAGAATGTAGGGGAACTAGCAATAGAGAGCATTTAAGGAAGGGGGAACAATAATCCAAGAAGAACAGACAAGCTATTTAACGTTCTGGGGATGCCCAGGAATGACTATGGTCTGTTAATTTCTTATGGATATAGTAGGAACAGGTTCACAGTAATGTTGCTATATTAGGTATCTTCCTTGGGGTAAAGTAGGAACATGTTGGAAGTAAAGCAGTTATCTTAGGTTAGTTGTCTTTTTCTTACTCCCTTGTTATGGTCTCTTTGAAATGTTCTTTTATTGTATGTTTTTTTTAATAATTTTTTTTATTTTTTTCATAAGGTTGATTTAAAAAAAATGTTAAAAAAAAAACAAGGAAAAAAATATAGAGAGCCCCCTTGAGGAGCCTGTGGAGAATGCAGGGGCATTGGCCTACCCCACCTCAATGGTTGCTAACATGACACAGACATAGGGAACTGGTGGTTTGATGGATTGAGCCCTCTACCATAGGATTTACCCTTGGGAAGATGGTTGCTGCAAAGAAGAGGCTAGGTCTGCCTATAATTGTGCCTAAGAGCCTCCTCCTGAATGCCTCTTTGTTGCTCAGATGTGGCCCTCTCTCTCTACCTAAGCCAACTTGAACGGTGAAATCACTGCCCTCCCCCCTACATGGAATCAGACACCCAGGGGAGTGAATCTCCCTGGCAACGTGGAATATGACTCCTGGGGAGGAATGTAGACCCAGCATCGTGGGACAGAGAACATCTTGACCAGAAGGGGGATGTAAAAGGAAATGAAATAAGCTTCAGTGGCAGAGAGATTCCAAAAGGAGCTGAGAGGTCACTCTGGTGGGTACTCTAATGCACAATTTAGACAACCCTTTCTAGGTTCTAAAGAATTGGGGTAGCTGATGGTGGATACCTGAAACTCTCAGACTACAACCCAGAACGCATGAATCTCAAAGACAATTGTATAAAAATGTAGCTTATGAGGGGTGACAATGGGATTGGGAAAGCTATAAGGACCACACTCCTCTTTGCCTAGTTTATGGATGGATGAGTAGAAAAATAGGGGAAGGAAACAAACAGACAAACAGACAAAAGTACCCAGTGTTCTCTTTTACTTCAATTGCTCTTTTTCACTTTAATTATTATTCTTGTTATTTTTGTGTGTGTGCTAATGAAGGTGCCAGGGATTGATTTAGGTGATGAATGTACAACTATGTAACGGTACTGTGAACAATCGAATGTATGATTTGTTTTGTATGATTGCATGGTATGTGAATATATCTCAATAAAATGAAGATAAAAAAAATGAAAAAAGAATTAACAAAGAACTATACACCATGACCAGGTGGGGTTTTTCCAGGTATGCAAGGCTGGTTCAGCACAAGGAAATCAATTAATGTAATACATCACATCAATAAATCAAAACAGAACCACATGATCATCTGGATTAATGCAGAAAAAGCATTTGACAAAAATTGAACATACTTTCTTGAAAACTCTTCAAAGAATAGTAATAGAAGGGAACATTCTCAATGTGATAATAACAATAAATGAAAAACCCACAGCCAACATCATCCTCAATGGTGAAAGACTTGAACCTTTCCATTTATGGTCAGGAAAAAGACAAGGATGTCCAATGTTACCATTGTTATACATTGTGCTGAAAGTTCCAGCTAGAGCAATTAGGCAAGAAAAAGAAATAAATGGCATCCAAATTGGAAAGAGAGAAGTAAAAACTTTCACTCTCTGCAGATTATGATTCTATATGTAGAAAACCCAGAAAAATCTGCAGCAAAGCTATTAGAATTAATCAATGAATACAGCAAAGTGGCAGGCTACAAGATCAACATTCAAAAATCTGTAGTGATCTTATACACATGTACAAGAGGCAGAAATCAAGAAAAAAAATCCATTTACAACAATAATTCGAAGAATCAAGTATTTAAGAATAAACTTAATGGAGGCCACAAAAGACCTGTACAAAGAAAACTATAAGAAATTGCTAAAAGAAATTGAACAGTACTTAAGAAAATGGAAGAACATACCATGCTCATGGATTGGAAGACAAAATATAGTTAAGATGTCAATTCTACCTAAACTGATTTATAGATTCAATGCAATACCAATTAAAATCCCAACAACTTATTTGTAGAAAAAGAAAAACCAATAACCAAATTTATTTAGAAGGGCAAGGGACCCCAAATAGCCAAAAATATCTTGAGAAAGAGGAACAAAGTGGGAGGTCTCACACTACCTGAATTTGAATCATATGACAATGCTACAGCAGTGAAAAAAGCATGATACTGGCTTAAGGATAGATATACCAAACAATGGAATTGAACTGAGTATTCAGAAATAGACCTTCACATCTAGGGACAATTGATATTTGATAAGGCAGTCAAGCCAAAGCAACTGTGACAGAGCTGCCTCTTCAATAAATGGTGTTGGGAGAACTAGATATCCATTTCCAAAAGAATGAAAGAGGACTCCTATCTCACACTTTATACAAAAGTCAAAATGGATCAATGACCTAAACATTAGTGCAAAGATCACAAGACTCTTAGAAGAAAATGTAGGGCAATATCTTAAAGATTTTGTGACAAGAGGTGGTTTCCTAGACCTTACACCCAAGCAATCAAAGAACAAATGGGATATCCTCAAAACTAAATATTTTTGTACATCAAAGGACTTTATCAAAAAGGTAAAAAGGCAGCCTACACAATGGGAGACAATATTTGGAACCCACATATCAGATAAGTGTTTAATATCCCATATATATAAAGTGATCCTTCAACTCAACAACAGAAAGAAAAACAACCCAATTAAGAAATGGGCAAAAGGCATGGACAGACACTTTTCTGAAGAGGAAATACAAATGGCTCAAAAACACATGAAAAAAATGTTTAATTTCACTGACTATTAGGGAAATGCAAATCAAAACCACAATGAGATATCATCTCACACCTACCAGAATGGCCGTTATCCAAAAAAATAAAAAAAATGAAAATTACAAGAGCTGGAGAGGATGTGGAGAAAGATGCACACTTGCTTACTGTTGGTGGGAAGAATGTAGAATGGTGAAACCACTCTGGAAGACAGTGTGGCAGTTCCTCAGAAAGCTAATTATACATTTGCCATATGACACAGCTATTCCATTAATAGGTATATACTTAAAGTAACTGAAAGTTAAGACATGAATGGACATTTGTAAACCAATATTTATCATGGCATTATTTATGATAGCCAAGAGATGGGAACCACCCAAATATCCATCAACAGACAAGTGGATAAACAAACTGTGGTACATACACATGATGGAATATTATACAGCTGTAAGACAAAAGAAAGATGTGGAACATATAATAATGTGGATGAAAGTTGAGTTCATTATATTGAGCAATGTTTGCCAGAAACAAAAGGAAAAATAATGTATGGTCTCTGTAATATGAGCTAACATCAATGAGCAAACTTTGAGAGTTAAAAGCTGATAATACAGGCTATCAGGAGATATGGGGTAGAGATTTGGCATTTGATGCTGAAGGGCTACTGAATGTTTAGCAGGATTGACTGTGTAGAACCAAAACTAGATAGCACAATACTGTGATAGTAGCACTTTATTTTAAGTACACTGAATAAAGATGCCCATGAGTAAGGCTGAAAGGGGTGGGCTAGGAGCATGTATAACACCTGAGGTAAAGACAGAAGATAAAGACTGGGACTGGTTTAACTTAGCAAAAACTGGAATGCTCAATGATTATGACTAAATGTACAAATATTAAAACGTTCTTGCATGTGTGAGAAAAAATGAATGTCAACCATGCAGAGTGCTGAAAATGGGATGATATTGGGGCAAAATATAATCAAAGCAAGTTGTGGTCTATGGTCAACAGTAACATTGTAATATACTTCCATTAAATGTAACAAAGACAATATACTAAAGCTAAATGTGTATGAGAGGGGAATATAAAGTAGGGATATGTGTTTCTTGGTAGTGGTGTTGTCTGACCCAACTTTTGTATTGTACTGTATGATATTTTATTTTTCTTTTTATTATCTTTTTATTATTCATTAAAAAACACTTTTTTTCATACTAAGCAATATGTACAAGTGCTGACTGTGGTGATAAATGCACAACTGTATGATGATACCATGAACTGATTGTACACTGTGGATAATTATATGGTATGGGAATATAGCTCTACAAAATGGGGAAAAATATAGACAGTGATAAAAGTGCTGGAGAAAACATCAAGAAAGAGATATACATATTTACTGTTGGTTAGGAGGCAGAATGATGTAGCCTTTCTGGAGGAGTGTGTTGGTTCCACAAGAAGCTAAGTATGTGCATGCCATAAGGTCCTGCATCCTCATTAGGGGGCATATACTTGGAGGATCTGAAAGCAGGGACATGCATGGGTATTTGCACACTGAGACAGTATGCATGATTTGCAATGGGTGGAGGTGGTCTAAGGGTACATCGACTGAGAAATAGACTGGTGAACTCTTGTATGTTCATACAATGGAATAATGAGCAACTGGGAGAAGAAGTGAAACTGTGAGACACCCAGTGAGGTGAATGTATCCTGTACACACCATTGTTAGTGAACTATGCCAGAAAAAACTGCAATCACTATAACGCCGCACCAATATGGGCTAACTACAATGTGTAAACTCAGAATTGAATCTTAGAGCACATCTTATCAGGAGAACACTTAGTGTAATGGTCCTTAGATTGTAAGCTCTTACAGCAGTTACATCTATTCCTGGATTTTAATGGCTATCTCCAGATTCTGTTATGCTGATCTATCTGTGTATAACCTGATACATCTCTGGAACTTTGGGTATCTGTGTGACACCTGAAACTCAGAGTCAGAACTTGGCAGGTATGAATGTCAGTATTAGTTCATATAGCAACTGTTAAATATCTAAAAAAGATTCCAGACTTTAATTAGAGATACGAATGAAGCAGATCTTGTTAGGACTAGGCCAAATCATGCCAAAGGGTAAAGGATGATACTGACTGTGTTTTAAAGTTTCAACTTCCATGCAATACAAAGGGAACAGATGTTTAGTTGTTGCAGGATTTATATTTTCTTAATAATTTAACTCATACAGTTTGTTAAAATACCATAATTACATTGAACTTTGAATAGGAAGTGAGACCTGGTAGGTTTGTATAGATTAGTGTAAAATAACAACACATCCCAAAGTAATTTGGGCAGAGAATAAAAATACACATGCAGGGCCCCCCTGAGGATCTGGAGGAACATGCTAGATGTTGGGCTTCCTCACCTGGATGGTTGCTGATGTTCTCACAACCATTGAGGACTGGCAATTTGGTGTGCCAAGCCCTCTATCTTTGAACTTGCCCTTATGAAGCTCATTACTGCAAAGGAGAAGCTAAACCTGCGTGTAGCTGTGCCTGAGAATCTCCCCCTGAGTACCTCTTCATTGTTCAAATGTGGCCATCTCTCTCTAGCTAAGCCAACTCAGCAGGTGAACTCACTACCCTCCCTACTGCATGGGATATGACTCCCAGGAGAGTAAATCTCCCTGGCAATGCAGGTCATGACTCCCAAGGGTGAATCTGTACCCAATGTCATGGGATTGAGAACATCTTCTTGACCAAAAGGGGGAAGTGAAATGAAACAAAATAAAGTTCCACTGGCTGTGAGATTCCAAATGGAGTCAAGAGGTCAGTCTGATGGGCATTCTTATACACCACTCAGATAACCCTTTTTAGGTTTTAATGCATTGGAATAGCTAGAAGTAAATACCTGAAACTAAAACTAAAACCCAGTAGTCTTGACTCTTGAAGATGATTTTATGGTAATGTAGCTTACAAGGGGTGACAGTGTGATTGTGAAAGCCTTGTGGATTACACTGCCTTTAACAATTGTATGGATGGATGAGTGGTAAAGTGGGGACAAAACTGGGTGAAAAATAGAGTGGGGGGCTGATTTGGGTGTTCTTTTTTACTTTCATTTTTTATACTTATTCTTGCTTTTTCTGGTATAAGGAAAATGTTCAAAAATAGATTGGGGTGATGAATGCACAAATATATGACAGTACTATGAACAGTTGATTGCACGCCATGGATGATGGTATGATATGTAAATATATCTCAATAAAACTGATTTTAAAAAAAGAAACCATGGAGGCAAGAAGGCAGTGGGATGATATATTTAAGACACTGAAAGAGAAAAACTGCCAACCAAGAATTCTATATATCAGAAAATTGTACTTCAAAAATGAGGGGAACTCTCTCTTGCTAAGCCAACTTTAAAGGTGAAATCACTGCCCTCCCCTCTACGTGGGATCAGACACCCAGGGCAGTGAATCTCCCTGGCAACGTGGAATATGACTCCCGGAGAGGAATGAAGACCCGGCATCATGGGATGGAGAACATCTTCTTGACTAAAAGGGGAATGTGAAAGGAAATGAAATAAGCTTCAGTGGCAGAGAGATTCCAAAAGGAGCCGAGAGTTCACTCTGGTGGGCACTCTTACACACACTTTAGACAACCCTTTTTAGGTTCTAAAGAATTGGGGTAGCTGGTGGTGGATACCTGAAACTATCAAACTACAACCCAGAACCCATGAATCTCAAAGACAATTGTATAAAAATGTAGCTTATGAGGGGTGTCAATGGGATTGGGAAAGCCATAAGGACCACACTCCACTTTGTCTAGTTTATGGATGGATGAGTAGAAAAATAGGGGAAGGAAACAAACAGACAAAGGTACCCAGTGTTCTTTTTTACTTCAATTGCTCTTTTTCACTCTAATTATTATTCTTGTTATTTTTGAGTGTGTGCTAATGAAGGTGTCAGGGATTGATTTAGGTGATGAATGTACAACTATGTAATGGTACTGTAAACAATCGAAAGTATGATTTGTTTTGTATGACTGCGTGGTATGTGAATATATCTCAATAAAATGATGATTAAAAAATGAGGGGAAGATTAAAATATTTTCAGGCAGACACTGAGAGAATTTGTGAATTAGAGACCTATAACACAAGAAATACTAAAGGGAGTGCTACAGGCTGATAGGAGAAGATGGGAGAGAGAGGTTTGGAGAAGACTGTAGAAAAGAAAACTATCAGAAAGGGTAAAAGGAGAGAAAAAAATCATGATATGAAATACAAAATCCAAAATACAACATAGTAGAAGAAAGTACTGCCCTTACAGTAGTAACATTAAATGTTAATGGATTAAACTCCCCAATAAGAAATAGACTGGCAGAATGGATTAAAAAACAGGTCCAATCTATATACTGTCTACAAGAAACTCACACTAGACAAAAGGACAAAATAGGCTGAAAGTGAGAGGATGGAAAAAGTTATTCCAATTAAACAACCAGAAAAAAAGTGGGAGTATATATATTAATATCAGACAAATTAGACTTCAAATGGTAAACAATTTAAAAAGACAAAGAAGGACACTATATATTAATAAAAGGGTAAATTCATCAAGAAAACATAACAATCATAAATATGCATTAAGCCAGAGTGTCCCACAATACATAAGGCAAAAACTGACAACACTGAATGGAGAAGTGGATACTTCTACAGTAATAGTTGGGGACTTATATACACTAGTCTTATAAATGGATACATCAAGAAAGAACATCGGTAAGGAAACAGAGATGTTGAATTGTATGAAAAATGAACTAGACTTGACAGATATTTATAGAACCCCATACCCCACCACAGCTGGGTACACATTTTTCTCAAGTGCTCATGTATCATTCTCTAGCATAGACCACATGTTGGGCCACAAGACAAGTCTTATCAAATTAAAATTGTTGATATTATACAAGACACTTTCTCAGATCATAATGGAATGAAGTTGGAATTCAATAACAGGCAGAAGTCAGAAAATTCACAAATATGTGGAGGATAAACAACACACTCTTTGACAACCAGTGGGTAAAGGAAGAAATTACAAGAGAAATTAGTAAATACCTCTAGGCAAATGACAATGAAAACACAAGTCATCAAAACTTATGATATGCAGCAAAGGCAGTGCTGAGATGAAAATTTGTTGCCGTAAATGCCTATCTTAAAAGAGAAGAAAGAGCAAAAATTGAGGAATTAACTTTTCACTTGGAAGACCTAGAGAAAGAACAGGAAGCGAACCCCAAAGCAAACAGAAAGAAAGAAATAACAAAGAATTGATCAGAAATTAATGAAATCAAGAACAGGAAAGCAATAGAGGGAATCAACAAAACCAGAAGTTGGGTCTTTAAAAAATCAATAAAATCAATGGACCCTTTGCTAGACTAACAAAAAAAGAAGAGAGAGAGTGATGAAAATAAACACAATCAGAAATGGGAAAGGGGATATAACTATTGAATCTGCAGTAATAAAGGAGATAAAGATAAGATACTATGAGCAACTATATGCTAACAAGCTATACAACTAAGATGAAACAGACAACTTCCTAGAATAGCATGAAAAGCCAATATTGACTCAAGAAGAAACAGATGAACTCAACAAACCAATCACAAGTAAAGAGATTGAATTAGTCATCAAAAAGCTCACAGAAAAAGAAAAGCCCAGGACCTGTCTTCTCATGTGAACTCTACCAAGCATTCACGAATTAGTATGAACCTTACTCAAAGTCTTCAAAAAATTGAAGAGGAGGGAAAGTTACATATCTCATTTTATGAAGCCAATGACACTCTAATAACAAAGTCAGACAAAGTTTCTTAAAAAAAGAAAATTATAGACCAGTCTCTTTAATGAATATAGATGTAAAAATCATCAACAAAATATTCACACATCAAATCCAGCAGCACATTAAAAGAACTATTCACCATGATCAGGTGAAATTTATCACAGGTATGCAAGGATGTTTCATCACAAGAAAATCAAATAATGTAATACACCACATCAATGAATCAAAGTGGAAGGTCCAAATGATCAACTCAATTGATGCAGAAAAGACATTTGACAAAGTCCAACATGCTTTCCTGATGAAAACACTTCAAAGTATAGGAATAGAAGGTAATGTTCTCAATATGACAATGGCAATATATGAAAAACCCACAGCTGACATCAAACTTAATGGGTATGACTGAAAGCTTTCCCTTTAAGATTAGGAACAAGACAGGGAGGATCACTGTCAGCACTGTTATTCAACATTGTGTTGGAAGTTCTAGCTACAGCAATTAGGAAAGAGAAAGAAATAAAGAGCATCCAATTTGGAGAGGAAAAAGTAAAATTTTCACTGTTTACATATGACATGATCCTATATGTAGAAGATCCAGAAAAATCTACAGCAAAGCTACTAGGGCTAATCAATGAATACAGCAAAGTGGCAGGCTACTCGATCAACACACACAAAATAATCAATAGTGTTCCTACACACAAGTAATGAGCAACAGGAGATGGAAATCAGGAAAAAAATTCCATTTTCAATAGCAACTAAAAGAATTAAGTATTTATGAATAAACTTAACCAAGGCCTCTAAAGACCTATACACAGAGAACTACAAGAAACTGCTAACAGAAATCAAAAAGGATATAAAAAATGGAAGAACATACCATGTTCATGGATTGGAAGACAAAATATAGTTAAGATATTAATTCTGCCTAAACTGATTTATAGATTCAATGCAATACCAATGAGAATCCCAACAATTTAATTTGCAGAAATAGAAAAACCAACAACCAAATTTATTAGGAAGGGCAGAGGGCCCCATATAGCCAAAAATACCTTGAGAAATAGGAATGAAGTGGGAGTTCTCACACTACCTGACTTTCAAACATAATGCAAAGCTACAGTGGTCGGAAGAACGTGATACTGTCATAAAGATAGATACACTGACCAATGGAATTGAACTGAATGTTCAGAAATAGGCCTTCTCATCTATAGACGATTGGTCTTTGTTTTTTTAACATTTTATTTTGGAATAAATTCAAAGTTATAGGAAGAGTTGCAAAAACCATACAAACCCCATACACAGAACTCCAGCATTCCCTGACCCCCTCGATACCCCCTGATCCACAAACTTTAACATGTTGTCCCACAACTATCTTTCCCTCCCTCCCTCCCTCCCTCCCTCCCTATCTATCATCCATCATCTATTGGTCTGTCTTCTGAACATATGAGAGCTAGCTGCACACATCCTTGAACAAACAAACAAATTATATACAAACAAATTGTATATAATTCTCATATACAATTCCCATGAACAAGAACATTTTTTTATGAAATTCTGTTAAGCACAGCTAAGAAGTACAAGAGATTCAACAATGAAACAAAGGTTACATCCTATATTTCCTTTTTCTTATGTCTCAACTATGTCCCTTTGAGCCTCTTGTCCTCCATCGTCTGATCCTATCCAGGGTCATCCTTGGCATTCAATTGCTGTCTATTTAGACTGGTTTTTTTTTTTGTTTTTGTTTTTCGGTTTTTGGTTTTTTTTTCCTCAACTGTGGAAACATATATACAGCCTAAATCTTCCCATTCCACCCCCTCCCTAGCATTCCATTAGTGGGATTAATCACATTTAGAATGTTGTAATGCTATCACCTTCCCACCCTCCATTGCTAGAAATTTCCCTTCACCTCAAACAGCAACCCTACACTCATTTCTTGACTCCCCATTTCCCCTTCCCCCATTTCTCTTTGATACCAGCTTAGCTTCTATAGGACACATAAACTATGTTCCTATACTCCTCCATTCCCCCACCTTTGTATACTTCTTGTCAACAATTACATATTTTACATTGAGTTGAAAACCACTGATTTGTCCTTAGAGTTTGTGTATTTTATATCATGTAGGAAGTAAATAGTGGAGTTACAATTCAAAAAATTATTGACTTCTATTTGTATTCCATTGTGTTTGGAGTATGTGCTTTGAATATATTCAATTTTCTTTTTCCTTCTTAAAAGGTTTGAAGCTTATTTTATGTCCCAGCCTATGGTCCCTTCTGGAGAAAGATCCATGATCCCTAGAGAAAAATGAGTGTGCTGGTGATTTGGGATGTAAGGTTCTATATATGTCTGTTAAAATTCTCTATATCTCTTTCTACTTTGTTTTTCTGTCAGCAGGGCTCTCTTTAGAATCTGGAATAGGGCAGGTTTTTTATCGGTAAACTCTCCCAGCATTTGTTTGTCTGTGAAAAATTTAAGCTCTCCATCAAATTTGAGGAAGAGCTTTGCTGGATAAAGTATTCTTGGGTGGAAATTTTTCTCTCTCGTGATTTTAAATATGTCATGCCACTGCCTTCTCGCCTCCATGGTGGCCGCTGAGTAGTCATAACTTGGTCTTATGTTGTTTCCTTTGTATGTGGTGAATTGCTTTTCTCTTGCTGCTTTCAGAACTTGTTCCTTTTCTTCAATATTTGAGAGTCTGATCAGAATATGTCTTGGGGTGGATTTATTTGGATTTATTCTATTTGGAGTTTGCTGGGCATTTAAGCTTTGTGTATTTATATTATGTAGAAGGTTGGGGAAGTTTTCCCCAGCAATTTCTTTGAATACACTTTCTAGACCTTTACCATTCTCTTCCCCTTCTGGGACACCAATGAGTCTTAAGTTTGGATGTTTTATCTATCGTATCCCTGAGATCCATTACAATTTTTTCAATTTTTTTCTCCATTCTTTCTTTTGTTTTTTCATTTTCTGTTCTGTGGACTTCTAGGACTTTGAGTCTTTGTTCAACTTCCTCTAATCTTGTATTGTGAATATCCAGAATCTTTTTAATTTGGCCAACAGTTTCTTTTATTTCCATAAGATCTTCTATTTTTTAATTTACTCTTGCAGTGTCTCCTTTATGCTCTTCTAGGGTCTTCTTTATGTTGATTATATCCTAGGCCATGGTCTTCTTCATGTCCTTTAAATCCTTTGCCACATTTTTGTTCCTTGATTGTAGTTCTTTGATTAATTGTGTCAAGTACTGTGTGTCTTCTGATATTTTGATATGGGTGTTTAGATTTGGGTTCTCCATATCATCCAGTTTTATCATATGCATTGAGATTTTCTGTTTTCAGCCTCCTGACATCTGCTTTGCTTGACAGGGCTCTTTCAAGTTGAAAAAAATTGCCAATCTAATTTTTCAGAAACACAAGTTGGTGGCATACATTTTAACTAACTAACAGATGGCACCTGTGACTCATCTATACCTCTCAAGTCAGTTTTCCACCTTGTCCCTGTGGTGTCTGGCAAAATGATTCTTGTGGGCTTCAGTTGGTGAACTCAGTTTGGGTGTGTTGCTAGAGCCATCTGCCCTGAATGTGGGGTGTGTGTCCAGGTGGCCAGGGAGGAAGGACAACTTTAATATTCAAATCCCCCAGGTTTCTGGAGATTCAGGGCCACCATAGGAGTCTAAGCCTTCAATTCACATCCATCCCAGACCCTCTCTCTTGCTGACCCACAAACCACCAGACCTGGTGCAGCATCCCTGGGTTTTCCAAGCAGGCCCTCTTTCTCAGCTGTGATCTTCCAGAACCTCTGCTGAGGGAATGCTGTGCTACATCACAACTGTGTGCTGTCCCTCAAGGGAAGCCCTGGGCCACCATGCTGTGCAGGGGTGCTCTCTTCACACAGTTCCTCCTTCCCAGCTCTGGGGCAACTGGTGCAGCTCTGGGCTGTGGGCACAGCCCCAGGCAGGAGTTTATCCAGCCCTCCGGGGATCCAGCTACAAGCCATAGGGCTTCTCCATCCCTTCTGCTCTCCCCTGCACTTCCCCAGTCCCGAGGGAATCTGCCACGAGCTATCCTCCATGGCTGACACTGAAAGGCCAGCTCAGCTCACTCCTGTTGTTTCACTACATGGTTTCCACCATCACAACTGCAGTGGCGCCTGGGTTTTCCCTTTTTTTTTTTTCTTTTTAAAAGAACCAGTCTGTCTCCAACTGCCAACCCCCAGCTTCCCCACACCACAGCATGGCTGTGGGTCTTCCAGCCAGCCTACTCACTCATTTCAGAATGCAGACTCCTGGTTTCACCAAGTATACAGTCTCTATGGTACAAGGAGACCTCATCCAACTGGCACATCACTGAAATCAGTACTCTGGGTAACCTTCTGGTTTTTATCTAGTATTTTTCATGGAGATTTTTTTTGTCCTGTCTCACCTAGCCATCATCTTAGGTTCTCCCCAATTGATCTTTGATAAAGCATCAATCCAATGCAACTGAAAAACAGCAGTATCTTCAATAAATGGTGTTTGGAGAACTGGATATCCATTTCCAAAAGATGAAAGGGGACTCCTATCTCACAACTTATACAAAAATTAACTCAAAATGGATCAAAGGCCTAAACATTAGCACTAAGATTATAATACTTTTAGAATAAAATGTAGGGAAATTTCTTAAAGATCTTGTGATAAGAACTGGTTTCCTAGACCTTGTATCCAAAATTCAAGCAATCAAAGAAGAAATAGATAAATGGGATCTCCTCAAAATTAAAAAAAAAAAAATTGTACATCAAAGGATTTTGTCAGCAAAGTAAAAAGTCAGCCTTTGCAGTGGGAGCAATATTTGAAAACCATATATCAGATAATGGATTAATAGCCAGAATATACAAAGAGATCCAAAAATTCAACAAAACAAAGACAAACAACCCAATTTAAAAATGGGCAAAGGACATGGATGGACACTTTTCTGAAGAGGAAATACAAATGGCTGAAATGCATATGAAAAGATGCTCAACTTCACTGGCTATTAGGAAAATGCAAATCAAAACCACAATGAGATCTCATCTCACACTTACCACAATGGCCATTATAAAAAAAAAAAAAAAAAAAAAAGAAAACAGAAAATTACAAGAGCTAGAGAGGATGTGGGGAAAGAGGCACACATTCAGTTTTGGTGGAAATGTAGAATGGTGCAGCCACACTGGAATTCAGTGTGGCAGTTTCTCAGGAAGCCAGCCTAGAATTGCCATATAATGCAGCAATTCCAATACTAAGTATATACTGAGAGGAACTGAAACCTAAGACATGAATGGACATTTGTAAACTTAAGTTTATTGTGGCATTATTCATGATTGCCAAGAGATGGAAACAGCCCAAATGTCCATCAACAGATGAGTGGATAAACAAATTTTGGTGTATACAGATGATGGACTATTATGCAGGTGTAAGACAGAACAAATTCATGGAACATGTAAGAATGTGGATGAAACTTGTGCATGTTATGTTGAGTGGTTAGCCAGAAACAAGAGGACAAAGTCTCTGTGGTCTCCCTAATATGAACTAACATTAATGAGCAAACTTTGAGAGTTAAATCTGACAACACAGGTTATCAGGTGATAGAAAGTGAGTAGAGTTGGACATTTGATGCTGAAGGAGTATAGAATACTCAACAACATTGATTGTATAGATCCAGAAATTGATGGCATTGTACTGTTTGATAGTATGACAATATTGTAAGTACACCGAACAAAGATGTCTGTGAGTAAATCTGAAAGAGTAGGTCTACAGTCATGTATAATAGAAGAAGAAAAAATAGATGATGAAGACTGGGGCTGTATAACTTAGCAAAATGTAGAGTGGTCAATCATGGTGATTAAATGTACAAATAAAATATTTTTACATGTGGGGGAACCAATGAATTTCAACTTTGAAAGATGTTGTAAAAGGGATGATATTGAGGAAAAATAGTGAATGCCAATTAGAGTCTATGGTTACCAAAACATTGTAAAATGCTTCCATTAAATGTAACAAAGGCAATAGACCAAAGCTAAATGTCTATAAGAGGGTTATATAAGGGAGGGGTATGGGATTTTTGGTAGCAGTGTTGTTGTCTGACCTTATTATTATATTGTGGTGTATTGTATTATATTGTATCATATTGTATTATACTGTATTTATCTTTTTTATTTTTCAAAAAATTTTTTGGAGTGTTAAATGTGTTCAAGCACTAATTGTGGTGATGAATGTAAAACTATATGATGATACTGTGAACAATTGATTGTTCACTCTGGATGATTGTATGCTGTGTGAATATATATCTATAAAATTGCAGGTAAAAGCATAAGCAGAGTGATACAGGCACTGGAGAAAACAAGGAGAGAGGGAAGTAACTACTTACTGTTGGTGGGGAAGTAGAATGTAGTAGAATGTTCTGATGGCCAGTGTGTTGGTACCACAAGAAGCTAAGCATGTGGGTGCCATAAGGTCCTGCAACCTCATTATGGGGTATATACTTCTAAGATTATACTTCTAAGGTATATACTTCTAAGATCAGAAAGCAGGGACACTAGTGGACATTTGCATGCTGGTGTTTATGGCAGCAGTATTCATGATTTGCTATGGATTGGTGGTGGCCTACGGGTACATGGACTGATAAACAGAATGATGAACTTTGGTGTATGCATAAAAATATAATGTTGAGCAGTTGCACTAAGGAATGAAGCTGTTAGACATACAATTAGGTGACTGGATCTTGAGGACAGCATTTTGGGCAAAATACACCAGAAATGAAAAGATAAACATTGAAATGCCTCACTAACATGGGCTAACTAAAAAGTGTAAACTGAGAAATTGACTCTTAGAGCACAGCTTATCTGGGGAAAGCTTATTGCAATGGCCTCTAGATTGCAAGCTCTTACAGCAGTCACAACTATTCCTGAGTTGTAATGGTTATCTCCAAATTCTGAGATGCTGTGCTCTTTGTGTATAACCTGGTGGGTCTCTGGAACTTTGGGTACCAGTGTGACATGGGAAACTAGAGCTAGAGCTCAGCAGCTGTGAATGTCTGTATTTCCTCATCAGCAACTATTTTAAAAAGCTGAAAAAGAATACAGACTTCAATTAGAGATATAAGCCTACTTATAATTGGACCTAAGAGTCTCCCCAAGAGGACCTCTTTGTAGCTCAGATATGGCCTGTCTCTCTTTGCCCACTCTGAAGGTGAACTCCCTGCCCTCTCCTCCAAGTGGGACATGACTCCCAGGGGTGTAAATCTCAGTGGTAACGCAAGGCATGACTCCCTGGGATGAGCCTAGACCCAGCATCATAGGATTGGGAAAATCTTTTTGATGAAAAGGGGGAAGCAAAATGAAACAAAATATAGTTTCAGTGGCTGAGAGATTCCAAATGGAGCTGAGAGGTCACTCTTTAAGGCATTGCTAAGTCCTATATAGATATCATGTTTTACTTTTTAGCATATTGGAATAGCTAGAAGGAAATACATGAAACTTTGGAAATACCATCCAGTAGACTTGATTCTTCAGGAAAATTGCATAATGATATAGATTACATGGTGTGACTGTGATTGTGAAAAACTTGTGGCTCACACTCCCTTCATCCAGTGTATGGACTGATGAGTAAAAAATGGGGACAAAAACTAAAACTAAATGAAAATTAGGGAGTGATGGGTTTGGAATGCTTTGAGTGTTCTTTTTTACATTTTTATTCTTATTTTTATTCTTTTGGAGTATGGAAAATGTTCAGAAATTGATTTGAGTGACAAATGCACAACTATATTATGTTACTGTGAACAGTTGATTGTACACTGTGAATGACTTATGGTATGTAAATATATCTCAACAAAACTGAACTTAAAATTTAAAAAATGCCATCTCACCTGCAACAATAGTCTTCACACTACTCCCATCCTCTGCAGCCTCATTTGGGGTAAATTGCTTTGGCTCTAGCTATGCCTTTATGATAGGAAACCACCCTTCCATTCTATTTAGTATTCAGCTTGATCATTTACATGCCTGTATCTCTAACATTTTATTTTATTTCAAAAAATTTCAAACCTACAAAATTTGCAAAAATAGTACAATGTATGCACCCAATCATGGTGCTCCAAAATACATGAGACAAACATTTGCAAAACTGAAGGAAGCAATAGATGTTTCCAAAATAATTGTGGGAGACTTCAATATGACACTCTATCCTATAGCTAGATCATCCAGACAGAAGACAAATAAGGAAATTGAGAACATAAGCAGTGTGATAAATGTATTAGATTTAACAGACATATATAGAAAATTACATCCCAAATTAATGGGATATACAATCTTCCCTAGTGCTCATGGAACTTTCTTCAGGATAGATAATAAGCTGGGACATAAAACAAGCTTCAATAAATTTAAAAAGATTGCAATTATTCAAAACACATTCTCTGATGACAATGGAATGCAACTAGAAGTTATTAGATATCAAAGATTCAGAGCACTCACAAATATCTGGAGGTTAAACAACACACTCTTAACAATCAATGGGTCAAAGAACAATTGCCAGGAGAAATTGCTAAATTTCTAGAGATTAATGAAAATGAGAGCACAACTATCAAAACATGGGATACAGAGCCAGAAACTGTGTAGAACAGCCACCTCAGGGAAATAGGGAAATCTGTGATCACTCAGGAATTGTACAACAGTCTGGAACTGGTGAAACAGCTGAGATCACAGCAAAGCCTGTAAGTTTCTCCAGCCAGAGGGCTGGCACCTCTCCCCACCAGGCATGGCAGACTATCTTGTAGCTGGTTTCCTGAAGGAGTAGGAAGCAGTCTGTGCTGGGAACTGGGAGGAAGGCTCAATGCAGCCCCAGTTGCAGAACTGATTAACAAACTCAGACTTCTGAATAAAAGCTCCAACCACAGATAAATTGAGACCAGACACTAGAGAATCTGGAAAAAATCAGCCCAGTGGACAGGAGACAGGGCTAGCAAAAAGAGCAGGAAAAAAAAAAAGGAAAAAAAGAAAAGAAATAGAGTCTTTTGGAGTTGGGGGTGTTCAGAATATGGAGAAGGGCTGGGTTCCAACAGAAAGGGGCATATATGCAAACCATGAACCTGGGGCCCTTCTCTGAAAAGCCAGTTTTTCTCACTTTTTGTTTTCTCTTCTCTTGCTCTCTGAATGTTTTTGTATTTCAATAGCCCATCAGAGCTCCTGTGTCAAACTGAGCATCCCTGCAAGGACAGAATTAAAGTTGTCTCAGGGTAACTATTCAGTAGGAAGAGATAATAGCCTAAAGGGATTATATTTAAATAGACTATACTTGGACTGACAAAATGAGGGGGCTTTGGAAAGGCCTTTCTTTCTCCTTATCTTTTTTTGTTTTGGTTTGGTTTGGTTTGATTTTTCTTTTTGAAATAACTTTTCTAAGTAGCCAGTTACAGAAATTCTCAAATATTTGCTATTGGAAGCTAGACCCAGACAAAAGTGAAGCTAAGACAGCAGTGAGAGAAATCAGTGCCCAGGGGGTGGAAAACAGAAACCAGCTTGAGTCAGCCATGGCCCTAACAGGGACAAGGTCTGTGGAGAATTAAAGACATATATGGCACCTCTTCACACTGGTCAGGAGCTGCAGGTTGACAAGCACCACGTGCTAGACAGTATGGGAAAAGCACAGAGTCTAGAGGTTTCACAGGAGAGTCTGACAACCTGAAGATTCTTATTTTCAGGGAAACTCCATACCCTTTTCCTGAGATTTGGTTCTGTCTGAACTGAGAAAATCTTATTGGGGTTGATCATATCTGAGAAGAGTCTCACAAAAAGTTTACATAGAGGTAGAGCAAGAACCAGAAAAACATGACGTGAAAAAATGTGATAAACTAAACAGAAATTATGGTAGAAGGCTAGAGTAACTTGAACTGAATGCCAAAGAACAGATAAAGAACAAAGCTAACCAATAAGAAAACCCTAGGTAAAAGACTGAAAATGAGCTCCAGAATAAATTAATCAAGAAAGCCAAATGCATAGACAGTTTAAGATAACAAGCCAAACTAGGAAACATGAAACTATGGACCAGCCAAAGGAACAAACTAACTTTTCAACTGAGATACAGGAATTGAAACAACTAATTAATAACTAAACAGATTTCCTAAATCAATTCAAAAATCAAGTCAAAAATCAATTCAAAGAGCTGAGGGAAGATAAGGCAAAAGAGATGAAAGATATAAAGAAGACATTGGGTGAACCCAAGGAGGAACTCACGAGTATGAAAAAGAAAATGGCAGAACTTATGGGAATGAAAGGCTCAATAGAAGAGATAAAAAATGCAATGCAGACTCACAACACCATATTTGAAGAAGTAGAAGAAAGGATAAGTGAAGTAGAAGACAAAACATCTGAAGCCTAGACATAAAAGAACATACAGGGGAAAGAATGGAAAAAAATATGAGGAGAGTCTTAGGGAACTGAATGACAACATGAAGTGAAAGAATATGCATGTTATGGGTGTCTCAGAAGGAGAAGAGAATGGAAAAGGGTCAGAAAGTAAAATAGAAGAAATAATCACTGAAAATTTCCTAACTCCTATGAAAGACATAAAATTAAAGATTCAAGAAGTGCAGCATACCCCAAACAGAATAGATCTCAATAGACCTACTCCAAGACACTTATCAGACTGTCCAATGTCAAAGACAAAGAGAGAATTCTGAAAGCAGCAAGGGAAAAGGAACTATCACATACAAGGGAATCTCGATAAGCCTATGTACAGATTTATCCACAGAAACCATGGGGACAAGAAGGCAGTGGTATGATATATTTAAGATACTGAAAGAGAAAAACTGCCAACCAAGAATTCTATACCCATCAAAATAGACTTTCAAAAATGAGGGAGAGGTAAAAATATTTTCAGATAGACACACACTGATAGAGTTTGTGAATAACAGAACTGTGCTTCAAGAAATACTAAAGGGAGGGCTAAAGGTTGACAGAAAAAGACAGGAGAAAGAGGTTTGGAGAAGTGGGTTGAAATTAAGACTATCAGGAAGTGTAAAAGGAGAGCAAGAGAGAAAAAAATAAGATTGACATACAAAATCCAAAAGACAAAATGGTAGAAGACAGTACTGCATTTACAGTAATAAAATTAAATGTCAATGGATTAAATTTCCCAATATAAAGACATAGACTGGCAGAATGGATTAAAAAACAAGGCCCATATAAATGTTTTCTACAATTCAGACACAAGGACAAAAATAGGCTGAAAGTGAAAGGTTGGAGAAAGATATATCATTCAAACAACCAGAAAAACTGAGATTGGTTATATTAATATCAGGCAAATTAGACTTCAAATGTAAAACAATTAACAGAGACAAAGAGGGACACCATATATTAATAAAAAGGTCAATTCATTAAGAAAACATAACAATCATAAATATTTATGCACTGAGCCAGAGTGCCCCAGGTGAACACTGAAAACACTGAAGAGAGATTAGATACTTCTACAATAATAGTTGGAGACCTCAATACACTGCTGTCATCAATGGACAGAACATTTACACACAGGATCAATAAGGAAACAGAGATGTTTGAATTGTACAATAAATTATCTAGATGACATACATTTTTGGAACACTACACCCCACAACAGCAGGATACACATTTTTCTCAAGTGCTCATGGAGCACTCTTTAGGATAGACCATCTGTTGGGTCACAGAGCAAGTCTCAACAAATTTAAAATAGTTGATATTATAGAAAACCCCTTCACAGACCATAAAGAAATGAAGCTGGAAACCAATAACAGGCAGAAGGTTGAAAAATTCACAAATATAAAGAGGCTAAGTAACACGCTCTTAGACAACCAGTGGGTAAAGGAACAAATTACAAGGGAAATCACTAAATACCTCAAAGCAAGTGCAAATGAAAACACAACCTATCAAAACTTATGGGATGCTGCAAAGGCAGTGCTGAAAGGAAAATTTATTGCCCTAAATGCATTTTTTAAAAGAGAAGAAAGAAAAAATTGAGGAAATAACTGCTCACATGGAGGAAATAGAGCAACAACAGTAAGCTAACCCCAAAGCAAACAGAAGGAAAGAAATAACAAAGGTTAGAATAGAAAGTAATGAAATTGAGAACAGAAAAACAATAGAGAGGATCAATCAAACCAGAAGTTGGATCTTTGAGAAAATAAATAAAATCAATGGACCCTTAGCTGGAATAACAACAAAAAAAGTGGATGCAAATAAACACAATCAGAAATGGAAAAGGGGACATAACTACTGACCCTGCAGAAATAAAGGAGATAATGAAAAGGCAGTAACAGCAACTATATGCTAATAACAACTATATGCTAATGGCAACTTAGATGAAATTGATGACTTCCTAAAAAACAGCATGAATAACTAACATTGACTCAAGAGGTAATAGATGATGTCAACAAACCAATCACAAGTAAGGAGATTGAATCAGACATCAAAAAGCTCCCAGAGAAGAAAACTCTAGGACCAGGTGGCCTCACATGAGAATTCTAACAAACATTCAGGAAAGAATCAGTACCAATCCTGCTCAAACTCTTCAAAAATTGAAGAGGAGAGAAAGGTACATGCCTTATTGTATGAAGTTAATATCACCCGAATATCAAAGTCAGACAAAGATACCACAAAAGGAAAATTATAGGCCAATCTCTATAATGAATATAGATGCAAAAATCTTCAACAAAATACTCAAAAATTGAATCCAGCAGCACATTCAAAGAATTATAAACCATGATCAAGTGGGATTTATTCCAGCTATGCAAGTCTTGTTCCACAAGAATATCAATTAATGTAATACATCACATCAGTAAATCAAAATGGAAGAACCACATGATCATCTTGATTGATGCAGAAAAGGCATTTGACAAAATTCAACATCCTTTCTTTGTGAAAACACTTCAAAGGATAGGAATAGAAGGAAACTTTCTCAATATAATAATGGCAATATATGAAAAACCAACAGCTAACATCATACTCAATGGAGAAAGACTGAAAGCTTTCCCTCTAAGATCAGGAACAAGACAGGGATGCCCACCATCACCACTGTTATTCATCATTGTGCTGGAAGTTCTAGCTAGAGCAATTAGGCAAGAAAAAGAAATGAGGCATCCAAATTGGAGAAGAAGAAGTAAAACCATCACTGTTTGCAGACAACATGATCCTCTGTAGAAAACCCAGAAAAATCTACAGCAAAGCTACTAGACCTAATCAATGAATACAGCAAAACAGCAGCCTACAAGATCAACATGAAAAAATCAGTAGTTTTCCTATACACAAGTAATGGGCAATAGGGGGAGGAAATCAAGAAAAAGTTCGTCTACTATAGCTTATTGTAATGGTCTCTAGATTGTAAGCCCTTACAGCAGTCACATCTATTCCTGAGTTGTAATGGCTATCTTTAAACCCTGAGATGTGGGGCTCCTTGTTTATAACATGGCTGGTCTCTGGAACTTTGGGTATCTGTGTGACACATGAGACTCAGAGCTAGAACTTGGCAGCTCTGGTATTACCCATACAGCCAGTATTACCAATATGGCAGTATTACCCATACAGCAACTGTTGGAAGGGCTGAAAAGGAATTCAGACTTTAATTAGAGATATGAATGAAGAGCATCTGGTTAGAACCAAGGCAAATCAGACCCAAGCGTAAAGGACCATACTGACTCAGTTTTAAAACTACAACTTATATGTGAGCTCAAGGGAGGAGATGTTTATCTGATGTGGGATCTATATTTTCTGTAGCACACTAGATAATTTAACTTGTACAAACAGTTTGTTTGAACATCATATGTGCAGGGATCAGTGAATGGGAAGTGGGATTTGGTGAGTTTGTACAGGCTGGGATGAAATCCCGACATATTCCAGAGTGATATGGGCAGAGAGTATAAGTGTATTTGTGGTGCCCCTTGAGGAGCTAGGGAGAAATGCAGAAGTGTTGGACTTCTCCATGTGGGCTATTGCTGATTGTCCTACAAACATTGAGGACTGCCAATTTAATGGGCCAAGCCCTCAATCTGGGGGCCTTCCCCTGTAAGGCTAGTTGCTGCAAGGGAGAGGCTAAGCCCACTTACAATTGTGCCTAGGCATTCCCCCCAGAGTGCCTATAATTCTTCTCTCTCTCTCTAAGCCCACTTGACAGGTGAACTCACTACCTTCCCCTTATGTGGGATGTGACTCCAAGGAGTGTGAATACCCCTGGCAAAATGGGAAATGACTCTTGGAGATGAGCCTAGATCCAGCATTGTGGGATTGAGAGGATCTTCTTGACCAACAGGGGAAAAGAGATGAAATAAAATAAGATTTCAGTTGCTGAGGCATTTCTAATGGAGTCGAGAAGTCACTCTGGATGGTATTCTTATGCTCTATATAGATATCACCTTTCAGTCTTTAATATATTGGAATGGCTAGAGAGAAATACCTGAAACTGCCAAATTGCAACCCAGTGACCTTGATTCTTGAAGACAATTGTATAATCATGTAGATTGCATAGTGTGACTCTGTGACTGTGAAAACCTTGTGGCTTGCATTCCCCTTATCCAGTGTATGGAGAGATAAGTCAAAAAAATCAACTGGGATCTTCAATGAACGTCTTTGATGAACTCCTCAGGAAATGAATCAGCAACTTTGATGAACTCCTCAGGAAATGCTTCACCGGACAGACAAAGAAGAAGTGAAGGTCCTCTATCTGTCTCACTTATAAGTCTTCAACTGATTAATTGGATTAAATCCAGCCAATTGCATTCTCTCATTGTGGAAGACACACCCTTTGGTGAGTCATCAGTCACAGCTGCAGTCAATTGACTGATGATTTAATAAACCAGCCTGTTCATTTATTAACCAGCCACAAATGTCTTCACAGCAGTTGTTAGGCCAGTGTTTGCTTGACCAGACAACTGGGTACTATCACCTGGCCAAGTTGACACATGAACCTAACCATCACAGTCCACCCCTTGTCAACTTGACAGTTACACACATCATCTAAAACCATATTTTATCTCTAAGTAGACAACAATAACAGACATATTTGCTGAACAATACTCCACTGTGCAGCATACAACTGGAAATGCAGTAAATCTCTCCAGAATAGGGTACAAGTCCTTGGGTGACATTAGCTCTTAAAATTGATTTCCTTTAGCTTAAATACAGCAAAATGAACAGTATGGGTTATGCTGTATGATAAGGGGATAAGACAGAGAAGAAAGCAAAGATATTTGCTTTACAGACAAATACAAACATAATCATAACAAAACAAGGAGGAGTTATTCATGCCATCATAGTCCTCATTTCTGTAACTGTTCACGTGGCTGTAGTTCATATTTATGACTACCTTCTTCCACTACCCATTCCATGTTCCCTTTACCCTCAGCAAGCAATTCAGCTGGCTGTGGTTCTTTGCCTGGTAGAGTGACTCAAACCTTCATTCCTGGAGTTTCTTGGCCATTGGTAGTCCTGCCTGGATTGGGTTTTTGCAGTTTTCCATTGACTTTAATCACAGGGCATGGTAGTACTAAGAGATGCCCTGGGCGATCTCCTGTATTCCAGGAAAACTCTTCTTTACTTCCATTGTGTAGTTGCAGTGCTATTTCCCCTTGATACTCAGGATCAATCACTCCAGCCAGTACAGTAATCCCCTTCCTTGTCTGCTGATTCAGAGACATAAGAAGACCAAAGTGGACAGTTGGCAGTCTTAACTTCCAGTTCAATGGGGTTGTTGTGTTTCCTGGTGGAAGCACTCCTCCTTTTGGAACCAAGACCTGTAGACCAGCAGAGCTTAAGCTTGCAGGGACAGGAAGCAAAAATTTACCTAGTGGATCACTAGGAGTTATAGTGAGTGGTGCCACTCCTATTTCCACCCCTTGATTCTTGGACCCATGAATCCTGTCTATGAGAGAAACAGCACCATAGAGTGGACACTGATTTAGAGCATACACAGCCTCCTGGAGAACACTGCCCCAACCCTGCAAGGTTTTGCCATCTAGTTGGCACCATAATTGAGTCTTCAACAGGCCATTCCACTGTTCTATCAACCCAGCTGCCTCTGGATGATGGGGAACATGGTAAGACCACAGAATTCCATGAGCATGTGCCCATTCCCTCACTTCATTTGCTGTGAAGTGGGTTCCTTGGTCAGAAGCAATGCTGTGTGGAATATTGTGTTGGTGGATAAGACATTCTGTAAGTCCACGGATGGTAGTTTTGGCAGAAGCATGTCATGCAGGGAAGATAAACCCATATCTGGAGTATGTGTATATGCCAGTAAGAACAAATCACTGCCCCTTCCATGATGGAAGTGGTCCAATGTAATCAACCTGCCACCAGGTAGCAGGCTGATCACCTTGGGGAATGGCACCATATCAGGGACTGAGTGTGGGTCTCTGCTGCTGGCAGATTGGACACTCAGCAGTGGCTGTGGCCAGGTCAGCCTTGGTGAGTGGAACTCCATGTTGCTGACCCCATGCATAACCTCTATCCCTACTGCCATGACCGCTTTGTTCATGAGCCCATTGGGCAATGACAGGAGTTGCTGGGGAAAGAGGCTGATTGGCATCCACCAAATGGGTCATTTTATCCACTTGGTTATTAAAATCTTCTTCTGCTGAAGTCACCCTCTGGTGAGCATTCACATGGGACACAAATGTCTTCATGTTGTTTGCCCACTCAGAAAGTTCTACCCACATACCCCTTCCCCAGACTTCTTTGTCACCAATCTTCCAACCATGTTCCTTCCAAGTACCTTACCATCCAGCCAAACCATTAGCAACAGCCCAGGAATCAGTATACAAATGCATCTCTGGCCAGTTCTCCTTCCAAGCAAAGTGAACAATCAGGTGTGCTGCTCAAAGCTCTGCCCACTGGGAGGATTTCCTCTCACTGCTGTCCTTCAAGGACATCCCAGAAAGGGGCTGCAGTGCTGCAGCTGTCCACTTTGGGTGGTGCCTGCATATCATGCAGAACCATCTGTGAACTAGGCCTGAGTTTTCTCTTCCTCAATCAACTGACTATAAGGAACTCCCCAAGATGGCATAGTTGTGGGCTGGGAAAGAGAAGGTAAGGTGGAAGGAGTGGGGGCCATGGACATTTGGGCAACTTCCTCATGTAACTTACTTGTAACTTCAGGACCTGCTTGAGCTCTATCTCATATATACCATTTCCATTTTATTATGGAGTGCTGCTGTGCACACCAAACTTTATGGCTTGGTGGGTCAGACAATACCCAGATCATGATAGGTAATTCAGGTCTCATGGTAACTTTGTGGCCTATGGTTAAGCGTTCTGTCTCTACTAAGGCCCAGCAGGAGGCCAACTGCTGTTTCTCAAATGGAGAGTAATTATCTGCAGAGGATGGTGAAACTTTACTCCAAAATCCTAAGGGCCTGTGTTGTGATTCTCCTATAGGAGCCTGCCAAAGGCTCCAAATAGCTCTTTATTTGCCACTGATACTTCCAGCACCATTGAGTCAGCTGGATCATATGGTCCAAGTGGCAGAGCAGCTTGCACAGCAGCCTGGACCTGTTGTAGAGCCTCATCTTGTTCCGGTCCCCACTCAAAACTAGAAGCTTTTCTGGTCACTCAGTAAATGGGCCAGAATAGCACACCTAGATGAAGAATATGTTGTCTTCAAAATCCAAAGAGGCCAACTAAGCATTGTGCCTCTTTTTTGGTCATAGGAGGGGCCATATGCAACAGCCTATGCTTCACCTTAGAAGGAATATCTTGACAGGCCCCACACCACTGGACACCTAGAAATTTTACTGAGGTGGAAGGACCCTGTATTTTTGTTGGTTTTATCTATCTTCTGTCACACAAATACCTTACCAACAAATCTAGAGTAGTTGCTACTTCTTGCTCACTAGGTGCAATCACCATGATATCATCAATATAATGGACCAGTGTGATGTCTTGTGGGAGGGAGAAATGATCAAGGTCCCTGTGGACAATATTATGACATAGGACTGGAGAGTTGATATAACCCTGAGGTAACACAGTGAATGTAAACTGCTGGCCTTGCCAGCTGAATGCAAACTGTTTCTGGTGGTCCTTACTGACAGCAATTGAGAAAAAAGCATTTGCCAGATCAATAGTTGCATACTAGGTACCAGGGGAAGTGTTGATTTCCTCAAGCAAGAATACCACATCTGGAACAGCAGCTGCAATTGGAGTCACCACCTGGTTAAGCTTATGATAATTCACAGTCATCCTCCAAGACCCATCTGTTTTCTGCACAGGCCAAATAGGAGAGTTGAATGGGGATGTGGTGGGAATCACCACCCCTGCATCCTTCAAGTCCTTAAGAGTGGCATTAATCTCTGCACGCCCTCCAGGAATCCAGTATTGCTTCTGGTTCACTATTTTGCTAGGCAGGGGCTGTTCTGGTGGCTTCCACTTGGCCTTTCCCACCATAATAGCCCTCACTTCAGGAGTCAGGGAACCAATGTGAGGATTCTGCCAGTTGCTGAGTATGTCTATTCCAATTATGCATTTTGGCATTGGGGAAATAACCACAGAATGGGTCTGGGGAACCACTGGACCCACTGTGAGGTGGACCTGAGCTAAAACTCCATCAATCACCTGAGCTCCATAAGCCCCAGCTCTGACTGGTGGACCAGAGTGATGTTTTGGGTCTCCAGGAATTAATGTCACTTCTGAGCCAGTGTCTAATAATCCATGAAATATCTGATCATTTCCTTTTCCCCAAAGCACAGTTACCCCAGTAAAATTTGTGTCCTCTGGACATTCCAGGGGTGTGTGAGCAGGTCCTGCATGATAAATCCACTTTAACATTCCAATCTCTCTAAGCCTTTGAATCCCCTCCTCCACATTGTACCAGGGCAGTTCTGGCATTTCAACCTCTGGTAATGCTGGCCACCTTTTGATCCTTGTTTCAGCCAGCCACCCAAACAAATTGTTAACACCATTTCTAACCCCTTGAGCTACAACATTGAATGCATAATCTCTGCTTGGTGGGCCCATATCAGTAAATTCAGCCTGATCCAACCTTATACTCCTTCCACCATTATCCCACACCCTTAATATCAATTCCCACACATAATCCCCTGGTTTCTGTCTGTAGAATTTGGAAAACTCATACAGTTCCTTTGGAGTATAGCATACCTCTTCATGGGTCACACTTTGTATTTCACCCTTTGGGGCCTGTTGGGACTTCAGCCTAGTTATAGTTCTCGAAGCAAAGACTAGTGGTGGGGGTAGGTCATGAAAAGAGTTAGAATTATCCCTCAAGCCATTTACCTCAGGACATTCTGTTGCATTTCCATCTCTTAAAACAGGATTAATCTCTCCAGACAGAGGAATAAGGGCTGCTTCCTCAGGGGAGGTGATTACAGGCTTAGCAGGCACTGAAGGGTTAATCTCTTTAGGTGGGGGTTAGATGTCAGACTCCTTAAGGCAGACTGGTGGTGGGGAAACTGTTTCCTCAGGACAGCCCTCTACAGGTAAATCTAACAATGACTCAGCAGAATCCAGACTTCCAATGTCCTCACCACCATTATTATCAATCCATATGTCCCCATCCCAAGTTTCCAGATCCTATTCTTTTCCAATCAATACCTTTACTTTAACAGCAGACACACTGAGAGGTTGAGATTTTAGTTTACATTGTAAATCTGCTACTCACACAATGAGAGTATGTGTCTGGTTTTCAGAAACTTCCAGTCTGTGGGCACAGGAAATAAGGTTTTCTTTCAGGGCACACATAGACCCGTTTACATCTGTCATACGGCATATAAGTTTTGAATTTGAAGCCTTTAGCTCATCCCTTTCTCTTACAACTTTATCCAAAGTATCTAAGAGCAGCCAGCCAACATCATTATACCTCTTAATTCTGCAAAACTCTGTGAAGGTGTCAAAAACACTGTCACTCAGAGCCTTGCTTTGTACTAGAGTGTGATTAGGAGAATCAAACGGTACTGTTTTGTGTATCTCCTTTGCCAACTCATGCCATGGACTGTCAGTGCCCTCTTGATTTTTGGAAATAGAGTCATTAGTGCCTTTGAATCTAATCAGAGTAGAAAACAAATTGTAAAAGCCCATTTTAAGATTCTGTTTCTCAAGAACCACTCCCGGTACCAAGTTGTATTAGTTAGGTAAACAGAATCAATGAGAGGTGTCTCTGACTATCAAATCTGTAAAAATGACTCATGTAACTGTGGGCATGCACAAGTCCAAATTCTGTAGAGCAATCAGCAAACTGTCAACTCCAAGGAAGATATCTGATGAGATCCTCAGGAAATGAACCAGCAACTTCGAAAACTCCTCAGGAAATGAACTGGGATCTTCAACGAATGTGTTCGATGATCTCCTCAGGAAACGAACCAGCAACTTTGATGAACTCCTCAGGAAATGCTTCACTGGGCAGCCAAAGAAGAAGTGAAGGTCCTCTATCTGTCTCACTTATAAGTCTTCAACTGATTAATTGGATTAAATCCAGCCAATTGCATTCTCTCATTGTGGAAGACACACCCTTTGGTGAGTCATCAGTCACAGCTGCAGTCAATTGACTGATGATTTAATAAACCAGCTTGTTTGTTTATTAACCAGTCACAAACATCCTCACAGCAATTGTTAGGCAAGTGTTTGCTTGACCAGACAGCTGGGTACTATCACCTGGTCAAGTTGACACGTGAACCTAACCATCACACCCGGGGTTGCTCAGAGAATTGAAGTGAAAGGCAAAAGAGCTGAGCCACCAGGCTTCAGGGAGAATGGCCCCAGGCAGCTCAGGGACCATGCTGACTAGTGTCAGGGGCTCCCTTAAGACTATCTATTGTCTCTGCTTTCCTCAGTGGGCTTCAATCACTCAGACTGCATTTCCCCATCAGAGGGACATATGGTTCAGGGCATCTCCCAGGGTGATATCTCTCTGGTGCTGCCACCAGAAAGGAACAACCAACCAATTTCCTTATTTCCAATTCAATAGTCCTGGGAAAGAGTTCCAATAGGCCTTTCTCCAGCCAGGTGTCCCCATGCATTGGTTGCCAGGATTGCAGCATTCCATGAACCACGTGCTCAGAGTGGAGGGGAGAGGAGTTAGTTTTCCAAGTCAGCAGATTTGCTGAAACCAGAAGAAAGGAGGACTGCAGGGCAGTGAGAGTAATTGAATTTTCACCGTATGCTCTATTTTTATACTTCCTTTTTCTGCTAAATTCTTACAGGCATTCTAATGCCAACTTTCATTCACTCCTTGACCCAATTCTGTGGGGCTTCCGTCCTTCCCTCTTCCATTGCAAATATATATCAGGTCACTGATGTCCTCATCCTCCATCCTTGACTTCTCTTGAGGACATGTGTCCTTGTCAGAAACTCCTTGCTTCTCAAAACCCCCATCTGTCTTATGTTCTGTAAGGCCACTCTTTCTGAGTTTCACTTCTCTGTTCACATTTTACACTCTTTGATGGCCCATACCTAGCTGACTATTTCCTTACAGTTTTTATTCCCTATGACAGGTTCTTGCACTGATTTATGCTGTGTACTTCACTTGGACTTTGAGATGACCTCCTGAAGCTCTGATCATCATGCATAAATCAGGGACTCTAAAATCTTAATCTTCCAGCCCTTTCTCCATCCTGATCTCCTAAGAGCATTCACAAGTTCTTCCTTTGAATGTCCAGCTCGCACCTCATGGGTATCCACCACTACCATGCACAAACACAAGGGAGAGGTGCTCTCTTAGACTACTCCCTGTGTTGGCCATGGATTGAGACCCATTGGCTATGGGGAACCAACACCCACTAGTGAAGCTGACCTTGCTCTGTCTCTTCTCTATATGAGTAAAACATCTTTCCATCAGAGCCTGTGTGAGTCATGCTTTTGCTGGCAACCCTGACACCTGTATTGGAGTAGGTTAACCTAGCTTTAGCTGTCTCCCCTTCTGACAAATACATAACTTTTTCTGTCTGGCCTTTCCTCTAGAGACCCACCTCTCCTTCTAAGGTTCCATTTTGGTTAATGGCACCACCTTCTTCCCAATTTGCTAAACCAGGAATCTGGGGGTCTTCATGTCAACCCCCTCACTGCTTGTATAGACAGGATGAGCCCATCTTGTACATATCACTCAGCTTCATGTTCTTCTGTCAATGTCCATGTCTGCTGCTTTGGTTCTGATGTTGTGCAAAAGGTTACAAACCAACCTTTCTTTCTCAACTCTTCCTGCTCCCTGCAGGGTTCTCATTTATTTATTATATATATTTTTTATGCTGACAGATGTTTTCCAGAGTACAATCTGATCATGTCACTCCTTTGCTTAAAACCTTTCACCTATTAGTGTGAAATTGTGACACATCCCAAAGTAAGTTGGACAGAGAATAAAAATATATATGCAGGCCTCCCTGAGGAGCTGAGGGAAAATGCAGAGGTGTTGGGCTTCCTCACCTGGATTATTGCTGATGTTCTCACAAACATTGAAGACTGATGATTTGATGTGCTGAGCCGTCTATCTTGGGGCTTGCCCTTATGAAGCTCATTACTGCAAAGGAGAGGCTAAACCTGCTTGTAACTGTGCCTAAGAGTCTCCCAAGTACCTCTTTGTTGCTCAGATGTGGCCCTCTCTCTCTTTAGCTAAACCAACTTGGCAGGTGAACTCACTTCCCTCCCGCCTACATGAGATCTGACACCCAGGGGTGTAAATCTCCCTGGCAATGCAGGATATGACTCCTGGAGATGAATCTGGACCCAACATTTTGGGATTTAGAACAACTTCTTGACCAAAAGGGGGATGCAAAATGAAATGAAATAAGTTTCAGTGGCTGAGAGATTCCAAATAGAGTCAACCCTTTTTAGGTTTTAATGCATTGGAATAGTTAGAAGTAAATACCTGAAACTATCAAACTGCAACCCAGTAGCCTTGACTCTTGAAGATGATTGTATAGCAATGCAGCTTACAAGGGGTGACAGTGTGATTGTGAAAGCCTTGTGGATCACACTCCCTTTATCCAGAGTATGGATGGATGAGTAGAAAAATGGGGACAAAAACTAAATGAAAAATAGGGTGGGAGGGGGGATGATTTAGGTGTTTTTTTTTTACTTTATTTTTTATTCTTATTTTTACTTTTTCTGGTATAAGGAAAATTCAAAAAAATAGATTTGGGTGATGAATGCACAACTATCTGATGGTACTGTGAACAACTGATTGTACATTTTGGATGATTGTATGGTATGTGAATATATCTCAGTAAAATTAAATTAAAAAAACAAAAAAAACTTATAGGATACATCAAAGGCAGTATTTATAGCTCTAAATGCATACATTAAAATGGAAGAAAGAGCTTAAATCTAAGAACTAATGAGGCAACTGAAGAAGTTAGAAAATGATCACCAAACTAATCCTAAATCAGGTAGAAGAAAAGAAATAACAAGGATTAAAGCAGAAATAAATGATATTGAAAACAATAAAACAGGAGAGAAGAAATAAAACCAAAATTTGGTTCTTTGAGAAGATCAACAAGCTTTACAAACCCTTAGGTAGACTGACAAAATAAAAAAGAGAGAAGACCCAAATAAATAAATCATAAATGAGAGGGGGGATATTAGTATGGATCCTCAAGAAATAAAAAAAATCATAAGAGGTTGCTATGAACAACTCTATACCTACAAACTATATAATTTTGAGGAAATGGATAATTTCCTGGAAACACACAAACAACCTACATTGAATAGATAAGAAATAGAAGACCTCAACAAACAAATCAAAAATAAAGAGATCCAATTATTTATTTGAAATATTCCTACAAATAAAACTCCAGGGCCAGATGGTCTCTCACAGGGGGATTCTAAAAAACTTTCCAAAAAGGGGGACTTTACCACTTGAACTCTTTCAAAAATTTGAAGAAAATGGAACACTACCTAACTCATTTTATGGAGCCAACATCACTCTAATACTAAAACCAGATAAAAATGTTACAAGAAAGGAAAATTATAGGCCAATCTCCCTAATGAATATAGATGCAAAAATACTGAACAATATACTTGCAAATCAAATTCAAGGACACTTAAAAAAAATTATATACCCTAACCAAATGGGGTTCATCTCAGACATGCAAGAGTAGTTCAATAAAAGAAAATCAATCAACATAATACAACACATTAACAAATCAGGAGGGAAAAATCAATTGATCATCTCAATAGACACTAAAAAAGCATTTGATGAAATCCAGCATACTTTTTTCCATTTTTACTGAGACTGTTCACATACCATACAATTATCTAAACATCCAAACTGTACAATCACTTGCCCACGGTACCATCACATAGCTGTGCATCCATCACCACAGTTAATTTTTTTCAATTTTTAGAACATTTTCATTACTCCAGAAAAGAAATAAACACACACAAAAAATGGAAACTCAAATCCTCCCACACTCCTAACCATCCCTCCATTATTGATTCATAGTATTGGTATATTACACTTGTTACTGTTGAAGGAATGTTAAAATACCACTAACTGTAGTATGTAGTTTGCAATAGGTATACATTTTTCCTATATGCTCCTCTACTATTAACTTCTAGTTATAGTGTCATACATTTGTTCTAGTTCATGAGAGAGATTTCTAATATTTGTACAGCTAATTGCAGACATTGTCCACCACAAGATTCACTGTTTTATACATTCCCATCCTTTAGCCCCCAACTTTCCTTCTGGTGGCATGCATGACTCTGAGCTTATCCTTTCCACCACCTTCACATACCATTCAGCACTGTTAGTTATTCTCAGAATGTGCTACCATCACCTCTGCCCATTTCCAAATGTTTAAGTTCACCCTAGTTGAACATTCTGCTCATAATAAGCAACTTCTCCCCATTGTTTAGCCTTATTCTATACCCTGATATCTTACATTTAATGTCTATGAGTTTAGATATTATAATTAGTTCATATCAGTGAGGCACTGCAGTATTGGTCCTTATGTGTCTGTCTTATTTCACTCAACATAGGGCCTTAAGGGTTTCTTCATCAACCCATTTTTAAGATGGTTTTGTTCACACACCACATATTCCATCCTAAGTACACAATTGATGGTTCCTTGTATAGTCACATATTTATATATTCACTGTCATTGCCATTATCTGTATAAGGACATCTCCTTTTCTTCCACAAAGGAGGAAAAGTCAAAGAAGGTAGAGAGACAGTAGAAAAAGAAAAGAAGAAAGAGAGGAAAACAAGAAAAAAACCCATGACAGCTAGGAAGCAATAAAAGGAAAGATAGTATTAAACTAAAGTAGAATAAAGAGTCAGATAACATCACCAATGCTGAGTCCCATACACTTCCCCCATGTCCAGCCCTCATAAGCATTTAGCTTTGGTATATTGCCTGTGTTATATTAAAGGAAGCATAATACAATGTTTCTGTTAACTGTAGTCTCTAATTTGCATTGATTGTATTTTTCCCCAATCCCACCCCATTTTTAGCATCTTGCAATGTTGACATTCATTTGTTCTACCTCATGTAAAAACATATTTGTACCCTTTATCACAATTATTGAGCACCCTAGGTTTCATTGAGTTACACAGTCCCAGTCTTTATCTTTCATCTTTTGTTCTGTTGTCCCATATTGTCCCAACCTTCCTCTTTCAACCATACTCACAGTCATCTTTGTTGAGTATACTTACATTGCTGTTCTACTATCTCCAAAAATTGTGTTCCAAACCTCTTACTCCTGTCTTTTCCTTTCTGTCTGTGGTGCTCCCTTTTGTGTTTCCTGTAGAGCAGATATCTTTGTCAAAAACTCTGTCATTGTCTCTTTGTCAAAGAATATTTTAAGCTCTTCCTCATATTTGAAGGGCAGTTTTGCTGGATATAGGATTCTTGGTTGGTGTTTTTTCTCTTTAAGTATCTTATATATATCACCCCACTTCCTTCTTGCATCCATGGTTCCTATTGAGAAATCTGCACATAGTCTTATCAAGCTTCCTTTGTGTGTGATGGATTGCTTTTCTCTTGCTGCTTTCTGGATTTTCTTTTTAATCTTTGATGTTTGATAATCTGACCACTAAGCATCTTGGCATAGTCCTATTCAGATCTATTCTGTTTGTGGTATGCTGTGCTTCTTGGACCAGTAATTTTATGTCTTTCATAAGACATGGGAAATTTTCATTGATTATGTCATCTATTATTGCTTCTGCCCCCTTTTCCCTTCTCTTCTCCTTCTGGAACACCAATGACACGTACATTCCTGCATTTCATTTTGTCCTTAAGTTCCCAGAGACATTGCTCATATTTTTCCATTTTTTTTTCTCTATCTGTTCTTTTGTGTGTAGGCTTTCAAGTGCCTTGTTCTCCAGTTCCTGAGTGTTTTCCTCTGCTGCTTGAGATCTGCTGTTGCATGTCCCCATTGTGTCCTTAATCTTGTGTGTTGTGCCTTTCATTTCCAGAGATTCTGTCAGTTGTTTTTTTTTTGAACTTTTGATTTCTGCCTCATATACACCCAGTGTTTTTATTATACACTGCATCTCTTTTGCCATATCTTCTATAAACTTTCTGAATTGATCCAGCACTAGTTGTTTAAATTCCTGTATCTCAGTTGAAGTGTAAGTTTGTTCCTTTGGGCTGTAACTTCACCCCTCCTAGTGTAGGTTGTGTTTTCCTGTTGTCTAGGCATCTGGCTTCCTTGGTTATGCCATTCAGGTTTTCCTAGGCCCAGGTCTTGGAAGGAGGCAATAGTTTCAGGTCTCCGTGAGGGTGTCTTAGAAGATTGATGAACACTGTGAGGCTTTGAGTCACTGCTTTTCTGTCCAACAGGTGGTGCCTGTCAGCCTGTAGCTCCAGACTGGTGTAAGGAGGTGTGGCCTGTGGCTGTTTTCCCCCAGGCTCTGGGATCTGGTTCTGAGTTGAAGGCTGGTAGAAGAGCTTGACACCACCTCTTTCTCTTAGGGAAAATATATCTCCTGGGGAGAGAAAACTTGCATTTTAATTGTCTCTGACTCTGCTATCTCCACCCTTCTCTGGGTCTGAGCAGTGGGAATTGATAATGACTTTCTCCACTGAGCCAAAATATGGACAGAAAGACCCCCTCCAGGGTCAGCCTTTGGCACCTTTCTGCTTCACCCACTGGCCAGAGAGAGCACCTGGCCCTCTGGGCTCCCCCTCCCTCCCAGAGAGTTCCTCCAGCTCTCCAAGGTCAGTCATCACCAAAAGCCTCTGTCTGCTTTTGGAGGATTCATAGCTTGTATTGAGCAGTCCACATGTGCTAATTAAAACCCCAGTTGGAGCTTAGCTGAACTATAGTCACTTGCTCAGAGAGTGCTGTTCTCTAGCACTGTGATGCTCTAGAGTTTGGGAGAGTGCTGCTCTCTAACACCACAAGGCTTTGCAGTTCAGGCCATGGGGGGAGGGGCTCCCAGCTCAGGTCTGCAGTTTTTACTTCCAGGTTTTATGCTGTGATCTCTGGCATTCCTCCCAATTCAGGTTGGTGTATGATGAGTGGATGGTCATGTTTGTCCCCATGCAGTTATTCCAGATTATTTTCTAGTTGTTTGTGGCTGTTTATTAGTTGTTTCAAGGGGACTAACTTCCACTCCTCTCTATGGTGTCATATTCTTTCTTCCCACCTGCATTTTAACATCATCCTTTTCTGATTAGAAAAAAACACTTCAAAAGCTAGGAATTGAAGGGTACTTCATCAATATGATAAAGGTCATATATGAAAATCCCACAGCCAGTATAGTACTCAATGGTGAGAGACTGAAAGCCTTCCCAATTTTTCAGCATTATGCTAGAAGTTCTAGCCACAGCAATTCAGCGAGACAAAGAAATAAAAATCATCCAAATTGGAAAGGAAAAATCAAAACTCTCACTATTTGCAGATAATATGCTCTTATACTTGGAAAACCCTGAGAAATCAATGACACACCTACTTGAGCTAATAAACAAAGTCAGTAAAGTGGGAAGATATAAGATTAATGCACATAAATCAGTAATGTTCCTATACAGTAGAAATGACATAACTGAAGAGACACTCAAGATAAAGAATCCATTCTCAATAGTAACTAAAAAATTAAGTACCTAGCAACAAACTTAACCAAGTATGCAAAAGATGTGTACACAGAGAATTACATAACTCTACAAAAGAAATAAAAGGGGACCTAAAGAGATGGAGAGCTATTCTATGTTCATGGATAGGAAGGCTGAATGTCATAAAGATGTCAATCCTACCCAAACTGGTCTACAGACTCAATGAAATTCCCATCAAAATTCCAAGAATCTATTTTGCAGACTTGTAAAAGTTAGTCATTAAATTTATCTGGAAGGGAAAAATGCCTCAAATTTCTAAAAACATACTAAAAAAGAAAAATGAAGTGGGAGAATTTATATGGCCTGACTTTGAAGACTACTGTAAAGCCACAGTAGTCAAAACACCATGGTACTGGCACAAAGATAGACATATTGATCAGTGAAATCAAATTGAGGATTTGGAAATAGACTCCCCAATCTATGTTTGACTGATTTTTTATAAGACCCCAAAAGCTACTGAACTGGGATGTAATGGCCTCTTTGACAAATGAGGCTGGGAGAACTGGATATCTACATCCAAAGGAATGAAGAAAACCCCTGCCTTACATCCTATATAACAATTAATTCAACATGGATCAAAGATTTCAATATAAGAGACAGTACCATAAAACCCCTAGAAGATAATGTAGGGAAACATCTTCAAGTCCCAGTATTAGGAGGTTGCTTCTTAGACATTTATACCTAAAGCACAAGCAAGAAAAGAAAAAATAAATAAATGAGAATTTCTCAGAATTAAAAGCTTCTGTACCTCGAAGAAATTTTTCAAAATGTAAATAGGCAGCCAATTCAATGGGAGAAAATTTTGGAAACTATATATCTAATAAGAGATTCATATCTTGTATATATAAAGCAATCTTACAACTCAATGACAATAGAACAAACAGCCCAATTATAAAATGGGCAAAAGATATGAAAAGACATTTTTCTGAAGAGGAAATACAAATGGCTAATAAAACACATGAAAAATGTCCATCTTTGCTAGCTATTAGGGAGACGCAAATCACAACCACAATGACGTATCACCTCACACCAATAAGAATAGCTAACATTAAACAGGAAACAACAAATGCTGGAGAGGATGTGGAGAATTTGGAACTCTTATTCATTGCTGGTGGGGCTGTATAATGGTTCAGCCACTCTGGAAGACAGTTTGGTGTTTCCCAGAAAACCAGATATTGAGTTTCCTTATGATCCAGTAATTTCCCTTCTTGAGGTTCTGAAAGCAGTGACACTAACAGATATTTGTACACAGATGTTCATAGCAGCACTGTTCACAATTGCCAAGAGATGGAAACAACCTAAATGTCCTTCATCAGATGAGTGGATAAACAAAATGTGGTACGTGTACACAATGGAATACTACACAGCAGTAAGAAGGAATGAGGGTATGAAATATATGACAACATGGATGAATCATGAAGACGTAATGCTGAGTGAAATTAGCCAGGCACAAAAGGAGAGATATTGTATACTACCATTAATTTGAACTGTGTGAAAAATGTAAAATAAGTTTCTTATATTTTAGAATATAGGGGACTTAGAGATAGACAGAAGTTAGTGAAGGGGGAATGATAATCTAATAAGAACAGACAAAATATTGAGGGTGAAGTTAATGATATGGGAATGCTCATGTGTGACTATGGAAAGGTAGGAGTATATTTGCAGGAATGAAGTTATTTCAGAATATTTTTTCCCATTGCTTTCTTTTTTTTTTTTTAATAGTTTGATAAACAAAGTTTAAAAAATAGAATAGTAAAATGAACTCCTATATACTGTTAATCTAAATTCACTAATTATGAACATTCTCTCACATCTGCACTCTCTCTCACTCTCTTGCTCTCTCATTCTCTTGCTTTCTTTCTCTGTTTTTACTGAACCATTTGAGAGTTAGTTGTAGACACCATGACAATTCACTCCTACATATTCTAGCCAGTGACTCATTCTCTTGCATAACCACAACACAATTATTAATCCACAAAACTTAATATTGAATCAGTACCATTACCTAATGTAACATCTGTTTTCTAAGTTCACCAATTATCCCAATAAGGTAATTTGTGGCATTTTCTTTCTGTCCAGGATCCAATCCAGCATAAAAGTTTGCCTTCAGTTGCCAAGTCTCTTTGGTATCTTTCAAATCTGGAACAATTCCTCAGCCTTACTTTGTCTTTCATCACATTGAGTTTTTAAAAAGTATAGGCCAGGTATTTGTAGAATGCCACCCCCCCCCCATGTTTGTTTGATGTTCTTTTATGATTTTAAATTCAGGTTAGAATATATTGGCAGGAAATCCATGGGAGTGATTTGTCTTCCTAAGTGCATTGTATTAGGAAGTACATGATGTCATATTTGTCCCATTATGGTTGATAACTTTGATCACTTTATTATCATGGGGCATACCAGATTTCTCCACTGTAAAGGTAGCTCTTTGTCCCTTTGTTTTTCCAAGTAGATTGTTAACAATTTAGGGTAGGGTTCCAGACTTGTTTATTTTGTTATTTCCTCATAATGTCTAGCATAATGAGAGAAAATGACCTTATAATAACTGAGATATTACCATGTACTAGACACTAAATGAGGCATATATTATATATCTTTTCCTCTGTACACCAACTGTTTCTCAGTATTGTTGTCCTTATTTCAAAATATGGACCTGAGATTCAAAGATTAGGTAACTGAAGGATGTGAGCAAGATAGCATTAGACAAACTTTCAAGTTCCATCCCCCAATTTTGAAACAGTAAAAAATGGGCAGATGGACAGAACCTGTTATAATCAACTTTCCCAAAACTCAAGACTAGATAACAACTCAATGAACACTGAATCAGAAAAAAAAGAAAAAACCAAAAAGAGTAAGAAAGCCATGGGACAATTTTATTTGTCCAGGCCTCTTCTCTTGCTCAGTTCTGTGTGGTAGTTTGTATGACCCATGGCAGCAGCTTGGTGGCAAATACACATTCAAGTGTGGGTTCCCAGAGTCTGGTTTTTGGCACATTTAAAAGAAAATATTGTACATTGGTCCCAAATGGATCCATGGAAGACTGACTCAGGGCATGCGTTTTGGTCCCCTATACTGGAAGTCACTTGGGGCAGAAAAGTGGCACATAAAGGGGGATCCAAGCTGATGATATTAACCAGTGCTGAAAGCTGGAGTGAAAAGGTAGAACAGAGTATGGGGGCACACCTGAAGTAACTACATCTATCAGGGATGAAAGACTATAATTGAGAAACAGAGCACAGCCTAAGGCCCCAGGAGGGTACGCTGGGAAGAGAAACTCACATACTGTGGAATTCTTGAAAGCTAACCTAACATGCATTCCCAGGGCAAGAGGCAGGCTCAGAGAGACCTGAGAACATAACTATTCATGATGGACTATATCTAGGTTCAGCATAAACTGAGCTAAGCATTGAACAAGACTCTACACAGAGCCAATTTACACTAAAATATGGGGTAAGAGTGGGAATATGACCTCCAGAGTTAGCACATCAAAATACTCAAATGCCCATATTTCAACAAAATGTTAAAGGACACACAAAGAAACCGGAAGAAAACAACAAAAATAACAACATAGAAAGCATAAACATTGAAATGGAATGTCTAATCAAAGATAAGTCAACTCTTTTAAATAAATTCAATTAGCTAAAGGAAAACATGGACCTAGAACTAAGTATATCAAGAAGATGACAGATGAATAGAAGGAGAAATTACAAATTTTAAAAAGTAGCCAAACAGAAAGTTACAGGATGAAAAACACAATGACGGATATTAAAAATACCATGTGGTGGGAAGGAGTGTTAAGCAGCAGATTTATGAAGGAAGGAAAAAAAGAAACAGTAAGCTAAAAGATGGGATAATTGAAACTATTCAGTCTGAAGAAAAGAAAGAAAGAGAATGGGAAAAGTGAGCCTAAGGGACCTGTGGGACATCAAGCAGCATACCAACAAGATTGTGGGAAGATGGTCAAGTAGGAAATTCCAGGATTCAGTCCTTCTACCAGAACAACTAGTAAACAGGTATGAACTATCTAAAGCAACTATTTTGAAACTCCAAGGTCTGGTAGAATACTGCAGAGCATCCAGAGAAGAGCAAGAGGAAGAGGATGGTAAATTACAGTGAAGATTAATAAATTGCTCTGTTACTGTGACCTATCCCCCACTTGTGCAAGCCACCATGGGGTCCAACCCCTGGCTAGGTGGCTGGTGACAGAAAGGGACATAAAAATCCCCTTCCCTAAGAATAGTGGTGGACATTATGGGTTGTGTTTTGAGACTTCAGATTGCTCTGAGGGTGGCCATTCTTCCAACCTACAGCTGAGGAGACTTAAAGATGTTACACTTCCTCAGGGCTATAGGGGATGGTTAGTTGAAGGCATTCATTTGCTGGGCTGATCAAAAACACAAAGTTTTGAGATCCATGGAAGAAGCTACTGGTGCTCATCCTGATCCCCTTCCCAGGTGAGTTTGGTGCTGGTTTGTGTCCCTTTACGGTCACTGTCCTTGTTCTTGCTCGGAAATATTAAAGTGGGAAACTCCTCTCTGACATGCACCCCTCCCATGATTTGTTTTCTGGGAAAAAGTAGCTAGAGACAATGAAAGGAGTGTAAGAAACTTTAGAGGCAGACAGCCTGGGGAAAAGTTGTGCCTGCTTTAAACATCCTGGAGAAGGAGGTCTGTGTCATGGGAAATAGAGGGGTTATTCAAGTTCCTGTAAACAGGGTAACTCCAAAACAACAAGCACTAGCTCAGGACAAGACACAGGTCCAGAGAAGGCAGGGAGGACCTTGCATGCTGCTGTCACTTTGGGCAGAAATTTCTGCTAGAAGGACTAATAATCAAGAAAACCTCTGTCTCATCACCAGGTGGCTACAAAATCAAGAAACAGACACCACAGGGAATAAACCCAAGAGTTAACATTTGAAAAAATTAAAATTCCCATGTGCAAAAAGTGTGAAAGCCAAACAAGCATGAGATGATGGCCCATCCAAAGGAAGAGGATAAAAATCCAGAAAATACCAATGAAGAAGATGAAAGTGTGGACATACTGAACAAAGATCTTAATAAATAATCCTAAAAATGCTCAAGGAGATGAAGGAAAATAAGGAGAAAGAACTAAATCATGTCAGGAAAACAAGGAGTGAGCAATATGACAGTCTTAATAAGGAGATAGAAATTTAAAGCATGACCCAAACAGGAATATTCAGATTGAAGACCAAAATAACTAAAATGGAAAACTCCCAAGAAGGTTTTAATAGCAGATTTCAGTTGGCAGAAGAAATAATCAGAAAACATGAAGACAAGAACCATATTATAAAATGTGAAAATAGCCTAAGAGGCCTTAGGGACACCATCAAGCTTACCAATATTCACATTATGGGAGACCCAGAAGAAGAAAGAGAGAAAGGAGCAGAAGGAATATTCAAAGAAATACTAAGAGGGAACTTCCCAAACTTAGCAAAAGATGTTAATATGTATATCCAAGGAGTCCAGAGAACACCAAACAGGATGAACATAAACAAAAACACAGTCTATCATATACTGATCACACTGTCTAGTGCAAGAGACAAGAAGAGAGTTCTGAAAGCTGCAAGAGAAAAGCAAAATGTTATTCACAAGGGAGTCCCAATTAGACTGAGTTCTGATTTCTCATCACAAACCATAGAGGCAAGAAGGCAGCGGGGTGATATACATAAAGTGCTGAAAGAAAAAAAAAAACTGCTAACCAACAAATTTTATATCTGGAGAGATGTTCTTTTAAAAATGAGGGAAAGACAATTCTGGCTGTTTTAAAACTTCAAATTCTGTGTGCAACCAAGGGAAGAGATGTTTATTTGGTGCAGGATCTTTATTTTCTAAACAATTCATCTTGCACAGTCGTTTGTTCAAACACCACAATTACATGGAACTTTGAATAGAAAGTGAGATCTGATAGTTTTGTACAGGTTAGTGTGAAATAGCAACACATCCCAAAGTAATTTGGGCAGAGAATAAAAATATATATTCAGGGGCCCCTGAGAAGCTGAGAGGGGGCAGAAATGCATAAGTGCTGGACTTCCTCACCTGGGTTGTTGCTGACATTCTCACAAACATTAGGAATGAAGGTTTGGTATGCCAAGCCTTCCATCTTTGGGCTTGCCTTTATGAAGTTGTTACTGCAGAGGAGAGGCTAACCTGCTTACAACTGTGTCTAAGAGTCTCTGACTGAGTACTTCCATGTTGCTACGATGTGGTCCTCCCTCTCTAGCTAAGCCACCTTGGCAGGTGAACTCACTGCCCTCCCCCCTATATGGGACCTGATTCCCAGGGGTTTAAATCTCCCTGGCAATGTAGGGTATGACTTCTGGGGATGAAACTGGGCCCAGCATCTTTGGGACTGAGAACATCTTCTTGACCAAAAGGGGGAAGTGAAATGAAACAAAATAAAGTTTCATTGGCTGAGAGATTCCAAATGGAGTTGAGAGGTCACTCTGGTGGACATCCTTACACACTATATAGATAACATTTCTTAGGCTTTAATGTACTGGAATAGCTAGAAGTAAATACCTGAAACTACCAAACTGCAACCCAGTAGCCTTGACTCTTATAAGCTACCCCTCGTAGCTTACAAGGGATGACAGTGTGATTGTGAAAACCTTGTGGATCACAGTCCCTTTATCTAGTGTATGGATGGATGAGGAGAAAAATGGAGACAAAAACTAAATGAAAAATAAGGGGGGATGGGGGATGATTTGGGTATTCTTTTTCATTTTATTTTTTATTCTTATTTTTACTCTTGCTGGTGAAAGAAAAATGTTCAAAAATAGTTTGGGGTGATGAATAGTGGTACTGTGAAGAGTTGATTGTAAACCATGGATGATTATATGGTATGTAAATATATCTCAATAAAACTGAATTTTAAAGAAATGAGAGAATGGTTAAGGCATTCATAAAAAACACAAGCTGAGGGAGTTCATCACCACTAGACCTGCCCTACAAGGGAAATGACAGTAAACAGTGACTCAAGGTGGCATAAAGAAATAAATATTTGGGTAATTATAAATGTCAATACCATTGTATTTCTGGTATGTTGCTCCACTTCTTCCTCCTTATAGGTGTTAAAAGCAAAAATATAAGAAGTAATAATAAATCTACAGTTCTGGGCATACAATATACAAAGACATAAGTGGTAACAAGTAGAAAAAATGATGGTGATGGACAGTATAGGAAAAATGTATATGCAAGCTATTGAAAACTGGTATCAAAACAGATAGGATTGTTATGTATTTAGGATGTTAAATTTTAACCTCATATTATTCCCAAAGAAAATAGATGAACAATATCTCCAGATAGAAATGAGAAGTCACTTAATATGGTACAGCACCAAAACACAAATAAATATAAAAGCAGGGATTAATGGAAGAATAGAGGGTCATGAACAGAACACAGTCCTCCATTATCAAAGTGACTTTAAATGTAAAAGTACTAAAATCTCCAGTCAAAAGGCAAAGATTGGCAGAATGAATAAAACACTATAACCCACTTATATACTGTTCACAAGAGTCTCACCTTAAATTCAAAGACACAGGCAGGTTGAAAGTTAAAAGATGGAGAAAATATATCATGCAAATAATAACCAAAAGAGAGATGGGGTAGCTATACTAATTGTTTTAGTTTACTAAAGCTGATGAAACACAGTATTCTAGTTTGCTAATGCTGCAGAATGCAAAATACCAGAGATGGATTGTTTACACAGTTACAGTCTTAAGGCCATAAAGTGTCCCAAGTAACACATCAGCAATTTCCTCCATGGAAATTATCCAATCAGAGACATCACCCACAGTTGGGTGGGGCACATTCCATGGAAACACTCAAAGAATTACAATCTAATTAACACTGATAGATCTGCCTGCAGAAGATTACATCAAAGATAATGGCATTTGGGGGTACATAATACATTCAAACTGGCACATTCCACCCCCTGGACCAGTTTGGGAACTGGCATAAACTTTCCATACACAAAATACATTCATCCCACAATATCACAGAAACTTAAATCTTTTCAGTAAAAATAGTTAAGTACAAAATTCCATCAAAATCTATTATAGGCATGGATAGTCCTAAGGCATAATTCTCCTTTAGCTGTGGATCTGTGAACTTAGAACAAGTTATGTGCTTCTTATATACAAAGGAGAGACATACATAGGATAAACATTCTCACTGCCATAAGGAGAATGAGTAAGGACCAAAATAGGACCAAAACAATTCCTAAAACCCACAGGACAAACTCCATTAGATTTCAAAGTCTGAGAGTCATTTACAGAATGACATTGCATCCTTGGGGCTTGAGAGAGCTGGAGTCTAACCCTTCCTAAGGGCCTTTTCAGCAGCCCTTTCCTCTTCAAACACTGGAGTGAGTGCTCCAACATATCCACACATTGGGAAGACCACCTTCTCAGTCCCACCCTTCTCAAACATCAGGGCAGCACCTGGATTCCCTTCCATCTCTGGGGCACATGCTCAACCCCTTCAGAACAGTGTGGTGGCAGCCAGGCTCTCCCCAATGCCCTGGGAATGTGCTCCATCCTCTTTGGGGCTTGAGGTGGCAGAACATTTCCTGAGCATTGAGACAGAAAGCCTGTCCTCAGCCGCCAGGGCAAAATCACCCTTTCCATGTGTGTGGGCTGCTCCACTCTCCCAGCCCGAGACCTCTTGACTCCAGACCTCAACATCCATGGCTCTGTCTTTGAAGAAATTTTTCCTTCAATCTGTTCATCTGTCTCCTCCAGTCCAGACTGGCAGCATCTCTGTCTATAAAGATCTCACAAAAATTCTGTTGGCTTTGCATGAAGCACACAGGGGTCAAAGCCATCAGACAATAAGACTTTCCACAAATCCTTTCTGCTTAACTCTCTCTAATCTTGGCTTGTACTGAAATGGTGGCTGGGTTCCATGTTTGGTTATCTCCTCATGTTGGGCTGTAGCTTCTGGGATTCCACCCCTTGGAAGCCCAGAATTTTTCAGGCCATCAATTTCTGGTATCTTTGAAACCAAGAGCTCATTTCTCAGCTTATCTCTGTCCTTTCACATTTTACTATAAGCTGCAAGGAGAAGCCAGGGTACATCCTCCACATGTAGTCTGGAGATATCCTCAGCTAAGTATTCCAGGTTGTCACTTTCAAATCCTTCCTTCCATCTGATGCCAGGACTCAATTTTGCCAAATTCTCTGCCACTTTAGGACAAGGATCACCTTTCTTCCAGTTCACAATACATTCATTTCTGTTCAAGTCATTGTCGGAAGTATTTTTAGAGTCCATATTTCTCTCAAACAGTCTCTTCAAAGCAGTTTAGGCCTTTTCTATCAAGCTCTTCACAGTTCTTCCAGAATCTTCCCCTTATCCATTTAAAAAGTCACTCCAACATGTTTGGTATTTGCAAACTGAGCAGCAAAAGCACCCACTTCTGGTACCAAAATCTGTTCTAGTTTGCTAATGCTGCCAGAATGCAAAATACCAGAGATTGATTGGCTTTTATAAAAGGTGGTTTATTTGGTTACACAGTTATAGTCTTAAGGCCATAAAGTGTCCAAAGTAACACATCAACAATTGGGTACCTTCACTGGAGGATGGCCAATGGAGTCTGGAAAACCTCTGTTAGCTGGGAAGGCACATGGCTCACATCTCCTTCACAGTTCTGGTTTCAAAATGGCTTTCCCCCAGGACATTCCTTTATAAGCTGCAGTTCCTAAAAAATGTCACTTTTAGTTGCACTTGGGATATTTGTCCTCTCTTAGCTTCTCTGGAGCAAGAGTCTGCTTTCAATGGCCATCTTCAAACTTTCTCTCATCTGAAGCTCCTGTGCTTTCTTCAAACATCCCTCTTGGCTGTAGCTCCTCTTCAAAATGTCACTCACAGCTGCACTGAGTTCCTTCTGTTTGTCAGCTCATTTATATGGCTCCAGTGATTTAACTTAGAACCACCCTGAAAGGGCAGGCCAACACTTCCATGGAAATTATCCAATCAGAGTCATCACCCACAGTTGGGTGGGACACAGTCCATGGAAACACTCAAAGAATTACAATCTAATTAACACTGATAAGTCTGCCCACACAAGATTACATCAAAGATAATGGCATTTTGGGGGACATGATACATTCAAACCAGCACACACAGTATACCAGAAATGGGTTGACTTTTACAATGGAGATTTATTAACTTAAAAGTTTACAAATCTGAGGGCATGAAAATGTCCCCATCAAGGCATTGACAGGCAAAGATGTCTCCTCAAAAATCAGGGGCATGTGATCTGAGATCCCTCTGTCACATGGCAAGGCACATGGTTGGTGTCAGTTGGTCTTTCTCTCTGGTGTTTTATTGCCTTCAGCCTCTGGCTTTTTCTCTCTCAGCTTGTCTGCTTCTCTGAATTGCATCTCTCATAAAGGACTCCATTAAGAGGATTAAGACCCACCTGGGGCATGCCTCAACTGAAATAACCTAATCAAAATTCCCACCCACAATAGGTCTAAACCCACAGGGATGTATTAGTTTTAAGCTGGGGCACACCCAGCTTCAAACCATCACACTAATATCAGATAAAACAGACTGTAATTATAAAAAAAAAAGAATTTAGGAGAGGCAAAGACAGTCACTATATACTGATAAAGGTGTCATTTCTTCAAGAAGTCATAAAATTATAAATATATATGGACCTAGCAGTAGAGTCCTAAAATATATGAAGCAAATACTGACATATTAAGGGAGAAATTAACAACTCTACATTAAAAGTAGGAGAATTTAATACACTACTTTCAATAATGGATAAAAAATCTAGGTAGAAGACCAATAAGGATGTACAAGATGAACTATACTCTAAACCAGCTATACCTAATACACATATACAGAACACTTCTTCCAACAACAACAGAATAAACATTCTTCCTGAGGGCACATGGATCATTCTCCAAGGTAGACCACATCTTAGTTCATTAAACAATTCTCAATAAATACAAAAATATTGAAATCACATTCTCCATGATAAATGACATGTTGTGTCACAAAAGAGGATTCAATAAATTTTAAAAGACTGAAATGATAAAAAGCTCTTTCTCTGATCATAATGGAATGAATTTGGAAATCAATAATAGGTGGAAGCCTGGAAAATTAACAAATTTATGTAGGTTAAAGAATATACACTTAATCAGTGAGAAAAAGAAGAAATTGCAAGAGATATCAGTAAATATATTGAGACAAATGAAAACAACAACACAACATATCAAAACTTATGGGCCCAGTTTTAAAATGGGCAAAAGACATGGACAGACACTTTTCCAAAGAAGAAATACAAATGGTTCAAAAACATGAAAATTCATGTGGTGGGGCAAGATGGCAGAGTGGTGAGCTGTGGGTTTTAGTTACTCCTCCAGAGAAGTTGGTAGTGACCCAGGAAGTGCATGGACTGGACACCGCAGAGCATTTTGACTTCGAGCATACTTCATATAACACTCATGAACACATGGAACAGCTGACATCAGTGAAATCTGTAATTTCCATGGTCAGGGGACCTGTGCCCATCACTGCCAGGCACAGTCCCATGGGAGGAGGGACCACTGATGCTGGGAACCAGGAGGGAGAACTACAGTTGCAGCTTGATAGAAAACTCAGACTGCTGATCAAAAACTCCAGACATAAATAGACTGAGAGCAGACACCAGAGAATCTGGGAGAAGTCAGCCCAGCAAAGAGGTGGCAGGGCTAGCAAAAAAAGCAATTAAAAAAAAACAAAACAAAAATAAAAACAGAGACTTTTCAAAGCCAGGTGTACGTAATATGGAGAATGGCAGGCTTCAACAGAATCAGGCACATATGCAAATCCAGAGCGTGAGCACCCTTGTCTGAATAGCCCAGTTTCTCTGTGTACTTATTGTTCTTCAGTGGCCCTCAATATCTTGTCTCTTAGCATTTCAATAGCCAATTAGATCTTCAAGCACTGTAAATAGTTCATTCTGGGCCCTTCTTTTTCATTTTCTTTCTCTTTTAAACTTTTTCTTTTTTTCTAAAACAATTATTCTAAGAAAAGCCCATTACAGAATGTCTCAAAGAATTGCAACTTAGGCCCAGGCAAGAACAGAGCTAAGATAGCTCTGAGACAAACTAATAAGTCTAGTGGCAGAGAAAATTTGCTAAACACCATAAGTTCCACAGAAAAGTGGGGCATGGCCAAGCTCCAGTGGCAGCCCTCATTCTGGGAACTCAGAACCCAGGGGCTGGAATTCAGAAACCAGCATCAGTTGGCCACACCCCAACAGGGTAAGGGTCACCAGAACTAAAGGCTCCAAACCTCCTTACATTGGTGGGGTAAATGCAGGCTGACTAGCACCACCTGCTGGACAGCATAGGAGAAAGATAGACTCTAAAGTCCTCACAGGAGGATATCATTCTCAAGGAAACTTCATACACTCCTCCTGAGACCTGGGCCCCTCTGGAATGGGAAAACGGGACTGGGCTTGACCATATCTGAGGAGACCATCACACAAGAAGGCTACATAGAGGCAGGCCAAGAAACAGAATAACAAGAGGTGAAAAATTCTGATCAACTAAACAGAATCTAAGTTAAAGGTCTAGAATAGGCTGAACTGAACACCAAGGGTTAGAGAACAAAGCCAATCAACAAGAAAACCCTAGGTAAAAGAGTGAAAACAAGCTCCAGAATAACCTAATCAAGAAAGTCAGATGCTTAAACAGCTTAAGACAATGAGCCATACTAGGATACACAAAAATATGGACCAGCCAAAGGAACTAACTAATAGTTCAACAAAAGCACAGGAGTTGAAGTGATTATTGCTAAATCCATTCAATGAATTGAAGGAAGAACTAATTGGAGATGTTCAAACAAAGCTAAATCAATTAAAAAATCAAGGCAATGAACTAAGGGAAGACATAGCAAAAGAGATGAAAGATATAAGGAGGACACTGGATGACCATAAGGAAGAATTTGTAAACTTGAAAAATCAAATGGCAGAACTTATGGGAATGAAGGGCATAATGGAGGAGATAAAAAAGACAATGGAGGAATACAACAGTAGATTTTGAACAGGCAGAAGAAAGGATCAGTGAATTGGAAGACCAGACATCTGAATTCACACACACAAAAGAACAGATGTTGAAAAGAATGGAAAAATATGAGCAGGGTCATAGGGAGCTGTGTGAAAACATGAAACACACAAATATAAGTGTTATGGGTGACCTAGAGGGAGAAGAGAGAGGAAAAGGGGCAGAAAGAATAATAGAAGAAATAATCACTGAAAATTTCCCAACTCTTAGGAAAGACAGAAAGTTAGACATTCAAGAAGTACAGCACACCCTAAACAGAATAGACCCCAATAGACCTACTCCAAGACACTTACTGATCAGATTGTCCAATGTCAAAGGCAAGGGGAGAATTCTGAAAGCAGCAAGAGAAAAGCAATCCATCACATACAAGGGAAGATTGATAAGACTACATACAGATTTCTCCACAGAAACCATGGAGGTGAGAAGACAGTTGTATGAGGGAGAGATTAAAATATTTCCAGACAAACAGACACTGAGAGGGTTCATGAATAAGAGACCAGTGCTTCAAGAAATACTAAAAGGAGTGCTACTGGTTGATAGGAAAAGACAGGAGAAAGGTTTGGAAAGAGTGCATAAATGAAGATTATCAGAAAGTTTAAAAAGAGAGAGATGAAAAAGTAAGACAAGACTTATAAAATCCAAAAGACAAAATGATAGCAGAAAGTACTGCACATACAGTAAAAACACTAAATGTTAATTGATTAAACTCCCCAATAAAAAGACACAGACTGGCAACATGGATTAAAAACAAGACCCATCTATATGCTGCCTACAAGAAACTCACCTTAGACACAAGGACAAAAACAGACTGAAAGTGAGAGGTTGGAAAAAGATATTTCATGCAAACAGCAACCAGAAAAAAAATGGGAGTAGCTATATTAATATCAGACAAACTAGACTTTAAAAGTAAAATAATTAAAAGAGACAATGAAGGACATTATGCATTAATAAAAAGGTCAATTCATCAAGAAAACTTAACAATCATAAATGTCTATGCACCAAGCCAGAGTGCTGTAAAATTCATGAGGCAAACACTGAGAACACTGAAAGAAGTAGATAACTCCACAATGATAGTTGGAGAGTTCAATAAACCACTCTCATCAATGGACAGAACATCTAGACAGAGGATCAACAAGGAAATGGAGATGTGGAATTGTATAATAAATGAACTAGACTTGACAGACATTTATAGAACACTACACACCACAACAGCAAGGTAGACATTTTTCTCAAGTGCTCGTGGAACATTCTCTAGGATAGACCACATGCTGGGTCACAAAGCAAGTCTCAACAAATTTAAAAATATTGATATTATGAAAAGCACTATCTCAGTTCATAATGGAATGAAGTTAAAAAAATAACAGGCAGAAGATTGTAACATTCACAAATACATGGAGAATCAACAACACAATTTCAGAAAATCAATGGGTAAAGGAAGAAATTACAAGAGAAATTAGTAAATACCTCCAGGCAAATGACAATGAAAACACAACATATCAAAACTTATGCGATGCAGCAAAGGTGGCACTGAGAGGGAAATTTATAGCCCCCAATTCCCATTTTAATAGAGAACAGAGAGTAAAAATTGACGAATTCACTGTCCATCTGGAGGAACTAGAGAAAGAACAGCAAATAAACCCCAAAGCAAACAGAAGGAAAGAAATAACAAAGAGTAGAGCAGAAATAAATGAAATTGAGAACAGGAAAAAATAGAGAGATTCAACAAAATGAGAAGCTGGTTCTTCAAGAAAATCAATAAACTTGGGAAAGGGAACTTAACTACTGACCTGCAGAAATGAAGGAGTTAATGGGAAGATACTATGAGCAACTTACAAGAAATGGACAACTGCCTAGTAAAACATAAACAACCGACATTGACCGAAGAAGAAATAGATGACCTCAACAAACCATATACAAGCAAAGAGATTGAGCCAGTCATCAAAAAGTTCCCCAAATAGGAGGTGGGGCAAGATGGCAGCCTGGTGAGCTGTATGTTTTAGTTACTCCTCCAGGAAAGTAAGTAGAAAGCCAGGAACTGCATGGACTGGACACCACAGAGCAATCTGACTTTGGGCATACTTCATACAACATTCATGAAAATGTGGAACTGCTGAGATCAGCGAAATCTGTAAGTTTTTGCGGCAAGGGGACCTGCGCCCCTCCTTGCCAGGCTCAGTCCCATGGGAGGAGGGGCCGTCAGCTCCGGGAAGGAGAAGGGAGAACTGCAGTGGCAGCTCTTATTGGAAACTCATTCTACTGATCCAAACTCCAACCATAGATAGACTGAGACCAGACACCAGAGAATCTGAGAGCAGCCAGCCCAGCAGAGAGGAGACAGACAGAAAAAAACAGCATGAAAAGCTCCAAAATAAAAGTGGAGGATTTTTGGAGTTCTGGTGAACATAGAAAGGGGAAGGGCAGAGCTCAGGCCCTCAGGCTCATATGCAAATCCCGAAGAAAAGCTGAACTCTCTGCCCTGTGGACCTTTCCTTAATGGTCCTAATTGCTTTGTCTGTTAGCATTTCAATAACCCATTAGCTCTGTGAGGAGGGCCCTTATCGTTTTTTTTTTTTTAATCCTTTTTTCTTTTTCTAAAACAATTACTCTGAGAAGCCCAATACAGAAAGCTTCAAAGACGTGCAATTTCGGCAGGTCAAGACAAGAGCAGAACTAAGAGAGCTCTGAGACAAAAGGCAATAATCCAGTGGCTGAGAAAATTCACTAAACACCACAACTTCCCAAAAAAAGGGGAGTGTCCGCTCACAGCCATCATCCTGGTAGACAGGAAACACTCCTGCCCATCGCCAGCCCCATAGCCCAGAGCTGCTCCAGACAACCCAGTGTAACGGAAGTGCTTCAAATAACATGCACACACAACAAAACTGGGCATGGACATTAGTCTTCCCTGCAACCTCAGCTGATTGTCCCAGAGTTGGGAAGGTGGAGCAGTGTGAATTAACAAAGCCCCATTCAGCCATCATTTCAGCAGACTGGGAGACTCCGTACACAGCCCAGAAGCCCAGAACAGCCCTGGGGGGTCAGCACTCACCTGTGACATAGCACAGTCATCCCTCAACAGAGGACCCGGGTTGCACAGCCTGGAAGAGGGGCCTACTTGCAAGTCTCAGGAGCCATACGCCAATACCAAGGACTTGTGAGTCAGTGGCAGAGACAAACTGTGGCAGGACTGACCTGAAGGATTAGACTATTGCAGCAGCTTTAAAACTCTAGGATCACCAGGGAGATTTGATTGTTAGAACCACCCCGCCCCCCCGACTGCCCAGAAACACACCCCATATACAGGGCGGGCAACACCAAGTACACACGCAAGCTTGGTACACCAATTGGACCCCACAAGACTCACTCCCCCACTCACCAAAAAGGCTAAGCAGGGGAGAACTGGCTTGTCGAGAACAGGTGGCTCGTGGACGCCACCTGCTGGTTAGTTAGAGAAAGTGTACTCCACGAAACTGTAGATATGATAAATTAGAGATAAGGACTTCAATTGGTCTACAAATCCTAAAAGAACCCTATCAAGTTCAGCAAATGCCAAGAGGCTAAAAACAACAGAAAATTATAAAGCGTATGAAAAAACCAGATGATATGGATAACCCAAGCCCAAGCACCCAAATCAAAAGACCAGAAGAGACACAGCGCCTAGAGCAGCTACTCAAAGAACTAAAGATGAACAATGAGACCATAGTACAGGATACAAAGGAAATCAAGAAGATCCTAGAAGAGCATAAAGAAGACATTGCAAGACTAAATAAAAAAATTGATGATCTTATGGAAATTAAAGAAACTGTTGACCAAATTAAAAAGATTCTGGACACTCATAGCACTAGACTAGAGGAAGTTGAACAACAAATCAGTGACCTGGAAGATGACAGAATGGAAAATGAAAGCATAAAAGAAAGAATGGGGAAAAAAATTGAAAAAATTGAAATGGACCTCAGGGATAAGATAGATAATATGAAACGTCCAAATATAAGACTCATTGGTGTTCCAGAAGGGGAAGAAAAGGGTAAACGTCTAGGAAGAGTATTCAAAGAAATTGTTGGGGAAAACTTCCCAAATCTTCTAAACAACATAAATACACAAATCATAAATGCTCAGCGAACTCCAAATAGAATAAATCTAAATAAACCCACTCCGAGACATATTCTGATCACACTGTCAAACACAGAAGAGAAGGAGCAAGTTCTGAAAGCAGCAAGAGAAAAGCAATTCACCACATAGAAAGGAAACAGCATAAGACTAAGTAGTGACTACTCAGCAGCCACCATGGAGGCGAGAAGGCAGTGGCACGATATATTTAAAATTCTGAGTGAGAAAAATTTCCAGCCAAGAATACTTTATCTAGCAAAGCTCTCCTTCAAATTTGAGAGAGAGCTTAAATTTTTCACAGACAGACAAATGCTGAGAGAATTTGCTAACAAGAGACCTGCCCTACTGGAGATACTAAAGGGAGCCCTACAGACAGAGAAACAAAGAAAGGACAGAGAGACTTGGAGAAAGGTTCAGTACTAAAGAGATTCGGTATGGGTACAATAAAGGATATTAACAGAGAGAGGGGAAGAATATGACAAACATAAACCAAAGGATAAGATGGCTGATTCAAGAAATGCCTTCATGGTTATAACGTTGAATGTAAATGGATTAAACTCCCCAATTAAAAGATATAGATTCGCAGAATGGATCAAAAAAAATAAACCATTAATATCTTGCATACAAGAGACTCTTCTTAGACACAGGGACACAAAGAAACTGAAAGTGAAAGGATGGAAAAAAATATTTCATGCAAGTTACAGCCAAAAGAAAGCAGGTGTAGCAATATTAATCTCAGATAAAATAGACTTCAAATGCAGGAAGGTTTTGAGAGACAAAGAAGGCCACTACATACTAATAAAAGGGGCATTTCAACAAGAAGAAATAACAATCGTAAATGTCTATGCACCCAATCAAGGTGCCACAAAATACATGAGAGAAACACTGGCAAAACTAAAGGAAGCAATTGATGTTTCCACGATAATTGTGGGAGACATCAACACATCACTCTCTCCTATAGGTAGATCACACAGACAGAAGACCAATAAGGAAATTGAAAACCTAAACAATCTGATAAGTGAATTGGATTTAACAGACATATACAGGACATTACATCCCAAATCACCAGGATACACATACTTTTCTAGTGCTCACGGAACTTTCTCCAGAATAGATCATATGCTGGGACATAAAACAAGCCTCAATAAATTTAAAAAGATTGAAATTATTCAAAGCACATTCTCTGACCACAGTGGAATACAATTAGACATCAATAACCATCAGAGACTTAGAAAATTCACAAATACCTGGAAGTTAAACAACACACTCCTAAACAATCAGTGGGTTAAAGAAGAAATAGCAAGAGAAATTGCTAAATGTATAGAGACGAATGAAAATGAGAACACAACATACCAAAACCTATGGGATGCAGCAAAAGCAGTGCTAAGGGGGAAATTTATAGCACTAAATGCATATATTAAAAAGGAAGAAAGAGCCAAAATCAAAGAACTAATGGATCAACTGAAGAAGCTAGAAATGAACAGCAAACCAATCCTAAACCAAGTAGAAGAAAAGAAATAACAAGGATTAAAGCAGAAATAAATGACATAGAGAACAAAAAAACAATAGAGAGGATAAATATCACCAAAAGTTGGTTCTTTGAGAAGATCAACAAGATTGACAAGCCCCTAGCTAGACTGACAAAATCAAAAAGAGAGAAGACCCATATAAACAAAATAATGAATGGAAAAGGTGACATAACTGCAGATCCTGAAGAAATTAAAAAATTATAAGAGGATATTATGAACAACTGTACGGCAACAAACTGGATAACGTAGAAGAAATGGACAATTTCCTGGAAACATATGAACTACCTAGACTGACCAGAGAAGAAATAGAAGACCTCATCCAACCCATCACAAGCAAAGAGATCTAATCAGTCATCAAAAATCTTCCCACAAATAAATGCCCAGGGCCAGATGGCTTCACAGGGGAATTCTACCAAACTTTCCAGAAAGAACTGACACCAATCTTACTCAAACTCTTTCAAAACATTGAAGAAAATGGAATACTACATAACTCATTTTATGAAGCTAACATCAATCTAATAGCAAAACCAGGCAAAGATGCTACAAAAAAGGAAAACTACCAGCCAATCTCCCTAATGAATATAGATGCAAAAATCCTCAACAAAATACTTGCAAATCGAATCCAAAGACACGTTAAAAAAATCATACACCATGACCAAGTGGGGTTCATTCCAGGCATGCAAGGATGTTTCATCATAAGAAAATCAATCAATGTATTACAACACATTAACAAGTCAAAAGGGAAAAATCAATTGATCATCTCAATAGATGCTGAAAAAGCATTTGACAAAATCCAACATCCCTTTTTGATAACAACACTTCAAAAGGTAGGAATTGAAGGAAACTTTCTCAACATGATAAACAGTATATATGAAAAACCCACAGCCAGCATAGTACTCAATGGTGAGAGACTGAAAGCCTTCCCTCTAAGATCAGGAACAAGACAAGGATGCCCGCTTTCACCACTGTTATTCAACATTGTGCTGGAAGTGCTAGCCAGGGCAATCCGGCAAGACAAAGAAATAAAAGGCATCCAAATTGGAAAAGAAGAAGTAAAACTGTCATTGTTTGCAGATGATATGATCTTATATCTAGAAAACCCTGAGAAATCGACGATACAGCTACTAGAGCTAATAAACAAATTTAGCAAAGTAGCGGGATACAAGATTAATGCACGTAAGCCAGTAATGTTTCTATATGCTAGAAATGAACAAACTGAAGAGACACTCAAGAAAAAGATACCATTTTCAATAGCAACTAAAACAATCAAGTACCTAGGAATAAACTTAACCAAAGATGTAAAAGACCTATACAAAGAAAACTACATAACTCTACTAAAAGAAATAGAAGGGGACCTTAAAAGATGGAAAAATATTCCATGTTCATGGATAGGAAGACTAAATGTCATTAAGATGTCAATTCTACCCAAATTCATCTACAGATTCAATGCAATCTCAATCAAAATTCCAACAACCTATTTTGCAGACTTGGAAAAGCTAGTTATCAAATTTATTTGGAAAGGGAAGATGCCTCGAATTGCTAAAGACACTCTAATAAAGAAAAACGAAGTGGGAGGACTTACACTCCCTGACTTTGAAGCTTATTATAAAGCCACAGTTGCCAAAACAGCATGGTACTGGCACAAAGATAGACATATGCATCAATGGAATCAAATTGAAAATTCAGAGATAGACCCTCAGATCTATGGCCGACTGATCTTTGATAAGGCCCCCAAAGTCACTGAACTTAGTCATAATGGTCTTTTCAACAAATGGGGCTGGGAGAGTTGGATATCCATATCCAAAAGAATGAAAGAGGACCCCTACCTCACCCCCTACACAAAAATTAACTCAAAATGGATGAAAGATCTCAATATAAAAGAAAGTACCATAAAACTCCTAGAAGATAATGTAGGAAAACATCTTCAAGACCTTTTATTAGGCGGCCACTTCCTAGACTTTACACCCAAAGCACAAGCAACAAAAGAAAAAATAGATAAATGGGAACTCCTCAAGCTTAGAAGTTTCTGCACCTCAAAGGAATTTCTCAAAAAGGTAAAGAGGCAGCCAACTCAATGGGAAAACATTTTTGGAAACCATGTATCTGACAAAAGACTGATAGCTTGCATATATAAAGAAATCCTACAACTCAATGGCAATAGTACAGACAGCCCAATTATAAAATGGGCAAAAGATATGAAAAGACAGTTCTCTGAAGAGGAAATACAAATGGCCAAGAAACACATGAAAAAATGTTCAGCTTCACTAGCTATTAGAGAGATGCAAATGAAGACCACAATGAGATACCATCTAATACCGATTAGAATGGCTGCCATTAAACAAACAGGAAACTATAAATGCTGGAGAGGATGTGGAGAAATTGGAACTCTTATTCACTGTTGGTGGGACTGTATAATGGTTCAGCCACTCTGCAAGTCAGTCTGGCAGTTCCTTAGAAAACTAGATATAGAGTTACCATTCAATCCAGCGATTGCACTTCTCGTTATATACCCCGAAGATCGGAAAGCAGTGACACGAACAGATATCTGCATGCCAATGTTCATAGCAGCATTATTGACAATTGCCAAGAGATGGAAACAACCCAAATGTCCTTCAACAGATGATTGGATAAAGAAAATGTGGTATATACACACGATGGAATACTACGCGGCAGTAAGAAGGAACGACCTTGTGAAACATATGACAACATGGATGAACCTTGAAGACATAATGCTGAGCGAAATAAGCCAGGCACAAAAGGATAAATATTATATGCTACCACTAATGTGAACTTTGAAAAATGTAAAACAAATGGTTTATAATGTAGAATGTAGGGGAACTAGCAATAGAGAGCAATTAAGGAAGGGGGAACAATAATCCAAGAAGAACAGATAAGCTATTTAACGTTCTGGGCATTCCCAGGAATGAGTATAGTCTGTTAATTTCTGATGGATATAGTAGGAGCAAGTTCACAGAAATATTGCTATATTAGGTAACTTTCTTGGGGTAAAGTAGGAACATGTTGGAAGTTAAGCAGTTATCTTAGGTTAGTTGTCTTTTTCTTACTCCCTTGTTATGGTCTCTTTGAAATGTTCTTTTATTGTATGTTTGTTTTCTTTTTAACTTTTTTTTCATACAGTTGATTTAAAAAGAAGGGAAAGTTAAAAGAAAAACAAGGAAAAAAAGATGTAGTGCCCCCTTGAGGAGCCTGTGGAGAATGCAGGGGTATTGGCCTACCCCACCTCGATGGTTGCTAACATGCCCACAGACATAGGGGACTGGTGGTTTGATGGGTTGAGCCCTCTACCATAGGTTTTACCCTTGGGAAGACGGTTGCTGCAAAGGAGAGGCTAGGCCTCCCTATGGTTGTGCCTAAGAGCCTCTTCCCAAATGCCTCTTTGTTGCTCAGATGTGGCCTTCTCTCTCTGGCTAAGCCAACTTGAAAGGTGAAATCACTGCCCTCCCCCCTATGTGGGATCAGACACCCAGGGGAGTCAATCTCCCTGGAAACATGGAATATGACTCCCAGGGAGGAATGTAGACCTGGCATCGTGGGATGGAGAACAGCTTCTTGACCAAAAGGGGGATGTGAAAGAAAATGAAATAAGCTTCAGTAGCCGAGAGATTCCAAAAGGAGCCGAGAGGTCACTCTGTTGGGCACTCTTATGCACACTTTTGACAACCCTTTTTAGGTTCTAAAGAATTGGTGTAGTTGGTGGTGGATACCTGAAACTATCAAACTACAACCCAGAACCCATGAATCTCAAAGACAGTTGTATAAAAATGTAGCTTATGAGGGGTGACAATGGGATTGGGAAAGCCATAAGGACCACACTCCACTTTGTCTAGTTTATGGATGGATGAGTAGAAAAATAGGGGAAGGAAACAAACAGACAAAGGTACCCAGTGTTCTTTTTTACTTCAATTGCTCTTTTTCACTCTAATTATTATTCTTGTTATTTTTGTGTGTGTGCTAATGAAGGTGTCAGGGATTGATTTAGGTGATGAATGTACAACTATGTAATGGTACTGTGAACAATCGAAAGTGCGATTCGTTTTGTATGACTGCATGGTATGTGAATATATCTCAATAAAATGAAGATTAAAAAAAAAAAAAAGTTCCTGAAATAGGCCCAGATGGCTTGATATGTGAATTCTACCAAGCATTCAAGAAATAATTTATACCAATCCTGCTCAAATTCTTCAAAAATATTAAAGAGGAGAGAAAGCTACCCAACCCATTCTATGAAGCCAACATTACCCTAATACCAAAATCGGACAAAGGTACTACAAAGAAAGAAAACTAAAGACCAATCTCTTTAATGAATATAGATGCAAAAATCCTCAACAAAATACTTGGAAATAGAATACAGCAGCATATTAAAAGAATTATACACCACGACCAAGTGGGGTTTATTCCAGGTATGCAAGGCTGGTTGAACACAAGAAAATCAATTAATGTAATACACCACATCAATCAATCAAAGCAAAAGAACCACCTGATGATCACATTAGTGAGCAAGCTTTGAGAGTTAAAAGCTGATTTCACAGGCTACCAGGAGATAGAAAGAGGGTAGAGATCAGGCATTTGATGCAGAACAGATTGTTCAGCAGGATTGATTTTGTAGATCCAGAAATAGATAGCATAATACTGTGTGATGATAGCACAATGTTGTTAGTACAGTGAACAAAGACGTCCATGAACACAGCTGAAAGAGGATTGCTAGGGGCATGAATGACACCAGAGGTAAAGATAGATGATAAAGACTGGGACTACATAACTTGAGAAAAACTGGAGTGGCCAATGACTGTTACTAAATGTACAAATATCAAAGTGTTTTTACATGTGGGAGAGCAAGTGAAGTTCAACCATGCAGAGTGTTGAAAAAGGGATGGTATTTGGGAAAAAAAAAAACATAATTAAAGCAAGCTGGAGTCTATGGTCAAGAGTATAACATTGTAATATGCTTCCATTAAATATAACAAAGGCAATATACCAAAGTTAAATGTGTATGAGAGGGAGGTATAAGGGAGGGATATGCGATTCTTGGTAATGGTGGTGGTGGTGTTTTCTGTCCTTACTAATATATTGTATTGTATGACACTTTATTTTTCTTTTTATTATCTTTTTTATTATTCACCAAAAAACACTTTTGCATAGTAATTAATATTTTCAATTGCTGACTGTGGTGATAAACGTACAGCTATATGTTGATACCATGAACAGCTGATTGTACACTGTGGATAACTGTATGTTATGTGAATATATCTCTATAAAATTGTAGAAAAAAATATAAATAGAGGTAAAAGGACTGGAGAAAACATGGAGAGAGTGATGTACCTATTTACTGTTTATAAGGAGGTAGAATGGTGTAGCCTTTCTGGAGGTCACTGTGATGGTTCCACAAGAAGCTAAGTATGTGGGGGCCATAAGGTCCTTCAACCTCATTGTGGGGTATGCACATGAAAAATCTGAGAGCAGAGACATGAATGGACATTTGCACTTTGGTGTATGGAGGCAGTATTCATGATTTGCAGTGGGTGGAGGTGGCCTAAGGGTATAACGACTGAGGAAAAGAATGGTGAACTGTGGTGTGTGCATGCAATGGAATTTTGAGCAATTATGAGAAGGAGTGAAGTTGTGAGACACACAAGGATGCTAATGGATCCTGTAGACAGCATTTTGAGTGAAGTACACCAGAAACAATGGCAAACAGTATAATGCCTCACTGATATGGACTAACTACAATGTGTAAACTCAGAATTGAATATTAGAACACAACTTAACAGGAAAATGATTATTGTGATTGTCCCTGGATTGTAGGCTCTTACAGCAGTCAACTCTATTATGAAGTGTAATGGCTATCTCCAGAATTCTGAGGTGTTGATTCCCTGGTGTGTGAACTGATTGGTTTCTGGGACATTGGGTGTCTGTGTGGTGCCTGAGGGTCAAAGCTGGAGCTCGGCAGATATGAATGCCAGTATTGATGCATACAGCAAGTGTTAAAAAAAAAGAAAGCTGAAGGAGAGCCTAGACTTCGATTGGAGATGTGAGTGAAGTGGATCTGGTTGGGACTGGGGTGGATTGGGCCAAAGGGTAAAGGTTGAAACTGTGTGTTAGAGCTTCGGCTTCCATGTGGGACCAAGAGACAAGGTGTTTGTTTGGTGTAGGATCTATATTTTTCTAAACAATATAACTTCGTGGTCAGTTTGTTCAAACAGCACAATTACATGGAGTTTTGAGTAGGAAGTGAAACATGACAGGTCTGTATACGTTAGAGTGAAATAGCAACACATCCCAAAGCAATTTTGGCAGAGAATAAAAATATATTTTTGGGGTCCCTCTGAGGAGCTGGGGGAGGATGCAGAGGTGTTGGACTTCCTCAACTGGATTGTTGCTGATGTTCTCACAAATACTGGGGACTGGTAGCTTGACATGTGAGCCCTCTGTCTTGGGGCTTGCCCCTGTGAAGCTTGTTGCTGCAAAGGAGAGGCTAAACCTGCTGATAATTGAGCCTAAGTGTCTCCCACTGAGTGCCTCTTTGGTGCTCAGATGTGGCCCTCTCTCTCACTAGGCCAACTTGGTGGGTGATCTCACTGCTCTCCTCCCTACATGGGACCTGGCTCTCATGGGTGTAACTCTCTCTGGCAACATAGGATATGACTCCCAGGGATGAGTCTGGGCCTGGCATCATGGGATTGAGGGTGTCTTCTTGACTAGGGGGTGATGTAAAATGAAGCAAAGTGGGGATTCAGTGGCTGGGGGATTTCAGGTGGAGTTGAGAGGTCACTCTGGTGGACATTCTTATGCACTATATAGATAACACATTTTAGGTTTTATTATATTGGAATGGCTAGAGGTAAATACCTGAATCTGCTGAGCTCCAGCCCAGTGGACTTGACTCTTGAAGATGACTGTATAACAATGTAGATTACAGGGGGGTGGTGTGGTTGTGAAGACCTTGTGGATCATACTCCCTTTGTCTGGTGTATGGATGCATGGGTGGATAAATGGGGACAGAAACTGGATGAAGAATAGGGTGGGAAAGGGGGAATGACTTGGGTATTTTTTATTTTTATTTTTTATTCTGATTCTGATTCTTTTTGGTATAAAGAATATGTTCAAGGATAGATTGGGGGGATGGATACATGGCTGTATGGTAGGGCTGTGGATGGTTGATTGTGCACTGTGGATGATCATGTGGTATGTGAATGTATGTCAATGAAACTGAATTAAAATATATATATATATATATAAATATATCTGAATGTGATTAGAATTGGAAATGTTAGGTTGTATATATGGTAATAGAATAAAAATTAAAGGAAAAAATCCATGAAACTGCACTATGCAGTGAACCCCAAGTTAAACCATGGATTATAGTTAATAGTATTATTATAAAAATTTGCTTTCATCAATTGTAACACATCTACACACCAATGCAAGGTGTTAATAAAAGAGTGGTATTTGGGAATCCCATATTTAATGCATTATTGTTCTGTAAACTCACAACTTATCTAATTAAAAAACTGAATTCTGAATATGATTGTTAACAGTTCTTATGTGTGACAGATACCTTAGTTGACTCCCTCAACATCCATTCCAACTCCTCCTTGACTTCCTCTATTTTTGCAACTCTCAAACTGAAAATGTACTTTTCAGACTTTTTTTAATAGAGGTGTTCATGTGATTCAGTTTGGGCCAATAAGACATAAGTGCTTGAAGCCTGTTGTTGCCTCTTTTATTTCCTTATTCTTGCTGCCTGAAATGTGCAAGCCATCCCAGAACAATCACAGCCATTCCTAATGATAGTGAAGCACACAAGCAAGGGAACCACTTTCTTTATGGCAACCTTGAACCTCCATACATGCCTTGACCTACCTATCAACTTCCTTACAACATTTTGTTAAATAAACTAATCCAATATTTTGGGAGTTTTCTCATACTCACTGCTAAATGCAATCATTGATACTCTACAAATAGTACTCACTCATATGTGTGTATCTGAATACAGGGATTACTACTTATTCATATCAATGTACATGACTTCAGTTGACCTCTCTTGGAATTTAACAATTCTGATAGACAAAAAGTAAGTAAAAAAAGGCATAAAAGAATTAAATCATACACTTAATACATTTGATTTAATAGGTATGAATAGAACCTTATATTTCTAAAAAAGAGATTATATATTATTTATCCATACTGGATCTTTCACAAAAACTGATGAGTTTGACCACAAAAATACTGATTTTTTAAGGTAGGGATATTACATGTAACATTCTCTGATCATAAATCTATAATATTTGAAATAAATAATAAAATAGATGAACAGAATTTCTAACTTATTGGTAACTTACTTCTAGAAATATTTTGTTGGGTCAATGAAGGAAAGTTACATAATATCTGGGAAGCAGAGAAAATGGGAATATCTCATCCCCAAATCTATGAAACACAGCAAAAACTGTACTCAAAGAAAACCAATAGTTTTAAATGTCCTCAGTATTGAACAAGAAACACAGAAAATAAAGGAACTAAGTATTCTTCCCTAGAAAGTAGCAAAGGAACAACAAAAGAAGCAAAAAGAAAATAGAAAGAGGACATTTTAAAAGATATAAACTGGATTTAATGAAAAGAGTGAAATAAAAAACAAAACAATAGTAAAAGGGAAAAAAATAAATCTAAAAGATAGTTCTTAAAAATGACCAATAAAGCAGTTAAATCCAGATGATAGTTTTGCCCATTTGGAGCTGTTATATACCCAGAAAAGACCATGTTCTTTTAATCCATTCTTATGGGTGCAGGGCTATTGGGTGGGATCTTTTGATTAGGTTGTTTCAATTGAGATGTGACCCAGCCCATTCAAGGTAGTTCTTAATACCTCACTGGGGTCCTTTATGATAGGATAAAAGGCAGAGATATTTGAAGAGAGAGAAATGCCCAGAGAAGCAAGAAGAACCCACAGGAGCTGAGAGAAACAGCCACTGAAATCATTAGTGAGAACAGAAGGACCAGCAGATGTCACCATGTGCCTTCCCAGGTGACAGAGGAACACTGGATGCCAGCAGCCTTTCTTCAGAGAAGATATTCACTTAGTGATGCCTTAATTTGGACAATTTCATGACCTTAGAATTGTAAATATAACCTAATAAATTCTCATTGTTAAATGCCAAAGAAAGAAACATGAAAATATACGCAACTTCACTGGCTATAAGGGAAATGCAAAGCAAAACCACAATGAGGTATCATCTCACACCTACTAAAATGACCATATTCCAAAAAAAACCCCAGAAAATTACAAGTGCTGGAAAGGATGTGGAGAAAGAGGCACACTTATTCACTGCTGGTGGGAATGTAGAATGGTTCAGACTCTCTGGAAGGCAGTGTGATTGTTCCTCAGGAAGCTAAGCATAGAATTGCCTTATGATCCAGCAATCCCATTAATAGGTATATATTTGGAGGAACTGAAGGCAAGGATACAAATGTTCATTTCTACAATGTTTATAGCAGCATTATTCACAATTGCCAAGAGAAGGAAACAACCAAAATGTCCATTAATGGAAAAGTGGATAAAAAAAATCTGTTATATATGTATGATGGAATATTATGCTGCTGTAAGACAGAATAAATTCACAAAGCATATAACAATGTGGATGAACCTTGAAGATGTTATGTTGAGTAAAATTAGTCAGAAACAAAAGGCTAAATACTGTATGGTCTCACTAATATGAACTACCATTGATGAGTAAACTTTGAGAGTTAAAGTTAAGAACACATATTATCAGGAGATAGAAGGAGGATAGACATCAGGCATTTGATGCTGAAGGAGTATAGAATGTTCAACAGCATTGATTGTATAGATGCAGAAATAGCATGATACAGTGTAATACAATATAGTAAGTACACTGAACAAAGATGAGTGTGAATACAGTTAAAAAAGGAAGGCTAGTTCATGTAGGGCACCAAAAGGGGAGAAGATGTAGACTGGGACTGCATAACTTAGTGAAACCTAGAGTGGTCAATGATGGTGATTAAATGTGCAAATATAAGAAGGCTTTTACATGAAGGAGAACAAATGAATGTCAACTTTGCAAGGTGTTGAGAATGGGGTGGTATTAAGGGGGAAAAACAATCAATACAAAGTAGAGTCTATAGTTGACAGTAATATAGTAATATGCCTCCACCAACTATAACAAAAACAATATATCAAAGCTAAATGTCTATAAGAGGGGGATATAAGGGTGGGGTATTGGATACTTGGTGGTGGTGGTGTTGTCTAAACTTTCTAATGCATTTTATTTTATTTTTTCTTTTATATTTTATTCATAATTTTTTCTCTCATTTCTTTTTTCTCCTCTTCCTCTTTTTTTGGCAGAAGAAATGGAAATGTTTGCACATAGATTGTGGTGGTGAATGCATAACTATGTGATTATACTAGGAACCAATGATTGTTTACTTAGAATGTTATATGAATTAATATAATGAACTAATTTTGAATGTGTGAAAAATAAACAGAGGGATACAAGGGCTGGAGAAAGTGTGGGTAGAGAGATATACCTAATCACTACTGGTGGGGATGTAGAATGGTACAGCTCCCCCAGAGGGCAGTGTGTTGGTCTCACAGGAAGCTAAGTATGGGGTAGCTAAATGGTCCAGAAACCCCATTATTGGATATACAGTTGGAAGGACTGAGAGCAGTGACATGAATAGACATTTGCACACTGGTTTTATGGCAGTGACATTCAAAATTTACAATGGATGGTGGTGGCCTACAGGTGCATTGGCTGATGAATGGAATGGTGAACTGTAGTGTATATATACACTGGAGTATTGAGTGGTTTCAATAATAAATGAAGTTATGAGCTATTAAACTAGGTAAATGGACCTTGAGGACAGTATGTTGGGTGAAATAAGCCAGAAATAAAAAGACAGACATTATAATGCCTCACTAATATGGACTAACTATAATGTGCAAACTCTAAGAATTGAATTTGGGAGAATAGGTTATCAGGTGAAGGCTTATTATAATGGTTCCTAGATTGTAAGTTCTTACACAGTTACCTCTACTCCTTAATTGCAATGGTTATTTTTAGAATCTGAGATGCTGAGCTGTTTGTGTATAAACTGCTAAGTCCCTGGAACTTCAGGTATCTGTGTGACACCTGTGACTCAGGGATAGTGTTTGATAGCTATGTGTGTCAACATTACCCCATACAGCAAGTGTTAAAGAAGCTGAAAAAGAGATCAGACTTCAATTAGAGATATGAATGAAATGGCCTTAATTAGGACTAAGATAAATCAGACTAAAGGGTAAAGGATGATAGTGACTGTGTTTTAAAACTTTGACTTCTCTGTGAGACAAAAGGAAGAGATGTTTATTTGGTGGAAATCCATATTTTCTGTAGCATGCTTATACTGTAACTTGAATGGTCAGTTTATTCAAACACCATAATTACATGGAAACTTGAATAGGGAATGAGACCTGGTTGGTTTGTACAGGCTCGTGAGAAACCATGATACACCTGAGTAATTTGGGCACAGGATAAAAAAAGTATTTGGAAAGCCCCCTTGAGGCAATGGAGAAAATGTGGAAATATTAAATTTTCCCACCTGGGAAATTCCTTATATTCTCTCAGACACTGGAGACTACCAATTTAGTAGGCTGAGCCCATGATCTTGAGGCTTGCTATTTTGAAGCCTGTTACTGCAATGGAGAGGCTAAGACTACAATTGTGCCTAAGAGTCACCCCCAGAGAACAATCTTTTTGCTCAGGTGTAGCCTGTCTCTCTAAGCCAACTTGGCAGATGAAATCACTGACCTCGCCCCTTCATGGAACATGACCCCCAGGGGTGTAAATATACATGGCAATGTGGGATATGACTCCTGGGGGTTAGTCTTTACCCAGCATCATGGTATTGAGAAAGTTTTCTTGACCAAAAAGGAGAAGAGAAATGAAACAAAGTAAAGTTTCAGGGGCTGAGAGATTTCAGACGGAGTCAAGAGGTCATTCTGGAAACTATTCTTATGTGTTATATAGATATCTCACTTTAGTTTTTAGTGTATTATAATAGCTAGAAGGAAATATCTGAGACTGTTGAACAGCCGCTCACTAGTCTTGATTCTTGAAGATGAGTGTATAACTGTATAGCTTTTATGGTGTGACCACGTGATTCTAAAAACCTTGTGGCTCACATATCATTTATCTAGTGTATGGGCAGATGAGTAGAAAAAGAGGACAAATAAGTAAACGAATAATAGGGGGAATGGGAGTAATTGGTTGTTTTTGGTGTTCTTTTTAAATTTTATTTTTATTCTCATTTTTATTTTTATTGTTTTTTGGAGTAATGAAAATGTTCAAAAAGTGATTGTGGTGATGAATGCAAAACTATATGATGATACTGTGAACAATGAATTGTACACTTTGGATGATTGAATGGTATGTGTCTATATCTCAATAAAATTGCAAGGGAAAAAAACTTATGAGATGCAGCAAAGGTAGTGCTGAGAGGGAAATTTATTTCCCTCAACTTCTACACTGAAAAAGAAGGTAAAGCTAACATCAAAACCCTAACTGCTCACCTGGAGGAACTAGAAAAAGAACAGCAAACTAACACCAAAGCAAACAGAGGGAAAGAAATAAAAAAGACGGTTCTTTGAGAAAATCAATAAAACTGACATACTCTTAGCTAGATTGACAAAGAAAAAAAGAGAGAAGTTGTAAATAAAGAAAATCAGATATGAGAAGAGGAACATTACTAATGAACCCACAGAAATAAAAAATTTCATAAGAGGATACTATGAGCAACTGCATGCCAACAAGCTAAATAAAATGGACAACTTCCTAGAAATACATGAACAACCTACACTAACTCTAGAAGAAATAGACCTCAAAAAGTAATCACAAGTATACAGACTGAAATGATCATTAAAAACCTTGCAATGAATAAAATCCCAGCACCAGATTATTCTTTCTTGATGAAAACAATTCAAAAGATAGGAATAGAAGGAAAATTCCTCAATGTGATTAAGGGCATATGTGAAAATCTCACAGGTAACAGCACACTCAATGGAGAAAGACTGAAAGCTTTCCTTCTAATATCTGGAACAATGCAAGGATGCCCAATGCCACCATTGTTATATAATATTGTGCTGGAATTTCTATCTAGAGCAATTAGGCAAGAAAAAGAAATAAAAGGCATCCAAATTGGAAAGGAAGAAGTAAAACTTTCACTGCAGATGACATCATCCTATACTTAGACAGTGATGAAAAACTACAGCAAAAGTACTAAGATAAATGAGTTCAGGGAAGTAGCATCATAGAAGATCAACATGCAAAAATCAATAGCATTTTTATAAACTAGTAAGGATCAATCTGAGGAGGAGATCAAGAAAAAATTCCATATCCAATAGTACATAAAAGAATCAAATACCTAGGAGTAAATGTAACCTAGGATATAAAGGACCTATAAGTAGCAAACTACAAAATATTGCCAAAATAAAATGAAGAAGAACTAAATAAATGGAAGGATGTCCTGTGTTTATGGATTGGAAGACTAAATATGTCAATATGTAAATTGTGTCCAAATTGATTCACAGATTCAGTGCAATACCAATCAAAATTCCAACAGCCCACTTTTCAGAAATTTAAAAAACAATTGTCTCCTAGCAGTGTAAATCTCCCTGGCAATGCAGGATATGACTCCTGGGGATGAATCTGGACCCAGCATCACAGGATTGAGAGCATCTTCTTGACTAAAAGAGGGATGCAACATGAGAGAAAATAAAGCTTCAGTGGCTGAGAAATTTCAAATGGAGTCAAGAGATGACTCTGATGGGCATTCTTACACACTATAGATAACACCTTTCAGGTTTTAATGTATTGGAATAGCTAGAAGTAAATACCTGAAACTATCAAACTCCAACCCAGTAGCATTGACTCTTGAAGACAATTGTATAACAGTGTAGATTACAAGGGGTGACAATGTGATTGTGAAAAACTTGTGGATCATACTTCCTTTATCCACTGTATTGATGGATGAGTAGATAAATGGGGACAAAAACTAAATGAACAGTAGGGTGGAATGGGGGGCTGATTTGAGTGTTCTTTTTTATTTCATTTTTTACTCATTCTGATTCTTTGTGGTATAAGGAAAATGTTCAAAAATAGATTTGGGTGATGAATGCACAACTATATGATGGTACTGTGAACAGTTGACTGTACACCATGGATGATTGTAGGGTATGTGAATATATCTCAGTAAAACTGAATTTAAAAAAAAACAATTATTAAATGTATTTGGAAGGACAAGGGGCCCAAATAACCAAAAACTTCTTGAGAAAGAAAACCAAGTTGGAGACGTCATACTTCCAAATTTTAAAGAATTTTGCAAAGCTTTACTGGTGAAAACAGCATGGCACTGGTATAATGATAGATATATTGATCAATGGAATCAAATTGAGAGTTCAAAACTAGACCCTGTCATCTCTGGTCAATTGATTTTTGACAAGGTAGTCAAGTCCACTCAACTGGGACAGAACATTCTCTTCAACAAATTGTGGTAGGAGAACAGGATATTCATATCTGAAAGAATGAAAAAGGACCCATATCTAACATGTTATACAAAAATTAAGTCAAAATGTATGAAAGACCTCAACACTAGGGGTGGGACCCAAATACTCTTAGAATAAAATGTAGGGAAGCATCTCCAAGATCTTTAGTAGGAGGTGGTTCCTTAGACCTTACTCTAAAACACAAAGCAATGAAAGAATAAATAGGTAAATGGGACCTTGTCAAAATTGAACAATTTTGTGCTTCAAAGGACTCTGTCAAGGAAGTAAAAAAGCAGCCTACTCAATGGGAGAAAATATTTGGAAACCACATATCCAATCAGGGTTTTATATCCAGATTACGTAAAGAAATCTTATAACCCAAAATGAAAAAACAAACATCCCAATTAAAAAGGGGCCAAATCTTGAATAGACACATTTCCAAAGAGGAAACACAAATGGCTAAAAGGTACGTAAAAAGATGCTCAATTTCACTATTCATCAGGGAAATGCAAATCACAACCACAATGAGATAGCATTTCGGTCCTTCCAGAATGGTCATTATCCAAAAAACAGAAAACTACAAGTGCTGGAGAGGAGGTTGAGAAATAAGAACCTTGATCCACTGCTTTTGGTAATGTAGAATGATGCAGCCATTTTGGAAGGCAGTTTGGCATTTCCTCAGAAAGCTAAGTATAGAACCATCATATCATCCTACTGTCCTGTTACTAGGTATATACGCATAAGAACTGAAAGTAGGGACATGAATAGATGTTTGCACACTGATATTCATAGCAGCATTATTCACAGTTGCCAAAAGATAGAAACAAGCCAGTGTCTATCAACTGATGAGTGAAAAACTGTGGTATATACATACAATGGAAAATTAGGCAGCCTAAGAAGGAATGAGGTCCTTGTGTGTGTAACAAAATGGATGAACTTTGAAGACATTATTTTGTGCAAAATAAGCCAGACATAAAGGACAAATATTGTGCGGTCTCACTAGTATTAGCTAATTATAATGAGAAAACTCTGGGAGTTAAAATCTAGAGTGTAGGTTACCAGGAGATAGAAAGAGTAAAGATAAATGGGCAGTTGATGCTTAAGGTGTACAGAATATTTAATAAGCATAATTTTAAATGTTTTTAGAGGGACAGATGTGATGGTAGCACAATACTGTAAGTTATTACACAAAACTGTAAGTTAACAATGCTGAATGTGAGTATGGTAGACAAGTGAAGCCTAGGATCATGAATGTCTCTAGAAGGAAAGCTAGGGGATAAAACATAAGACTGCATAACATAGTGAAACCTTTGATAGACAATGAATGTGGTTAATTTTACAAATACAGGAAAGTTCTTACATGAAGTAGACAATTGTACTTCACTACTACAATGTGTTAATGTTCTAGTTTGCTAATGCTGCCAGAATGCAAAACACCAGAAATGTATCGGCTTTTATAAAAGGGGGTTTATTTGGTTACACAGTTACAGTATTAAGGCCATAAAGTGTCCAAGGTAAGTCATCAACAATTGGGTACCTTCACTGGAGGATGGCCAATGGTGCCTGAAAAACCTTTGTTAGCTGGGAAGGCACGTGGCTGGTGTCTGCTCCAAAGTTCTGGTTTCAAAATGGTTTTCTCCCAGGATGTTCCTCTCTAGGCTTCAGTTCCTCCAAAATGTCACTCTTAGTTGCTCTTGGGATATTTGTCCTCTCTTAGCTTCTCCAGAACAAGAGTCTGCTTTCAAAGGCCATCTTCAAACTGTCTCTCATCTGTAGCTCCTGTCTCAGCTTCTGTGCATTGTTCAAAGTGTCCCTCTTGGCTATAGCAAACTCGGTCCTGTCTGAGCTTATATAGTGCTCCAGTAAACTCATCAAGTCCCATGCTGAATGGGTGGGGCCACACCTCCATGGAAACTATCCAATTAGAGTCATCAACCACAGTTGGGTGGGGCACATCTCCATGGAAACACTCAAAGAATTACAATCAAATCAACACTGATATGTCTGCCCCACAAGATTACATCAAAGATAATGGATTCTGGGGGACATAATATATTCAAACTGGCACAGTTAATAATAGTGTGGTACTGGGAAAAACAGTTAATGCATACTAAGAACTATAGTTAACAATAATATTACAATATTCTTTCATCAATTGTAACAAAGGTATTATAGCAAAGCTAGACATCAATAATTTGGCAGTATAAGGGATATGGGATTTTAGGGGGACCTATGAGAATGTTCTAGAATTGATTGTGGTGGTGAATGCACAACTTTGTGATTATACCACGAGCCAGTGATTGTACACTTTGGATGGATTGTGGGGTGTATGAATAAAACTGCAAAAATTTCAGCATGGTACTGGCAAAAGGAGAGACATATAGACCAATGGAATTGAATTGAAAGCACAGAAATCATACTTACATTTATGACCAACTGATTTTGACAAAGGGTCAAAGACCACTCAATTGGAAAATAATAGTCTCTTCAACAAATGATGCTGGGAAACTGGATCTCCATTTGCAAAAGAATTATGGGGGAACCCTACCTCACACCATATACAAAAAAATCAACTAAAATGGATCAAAAAACCTAATGATAAGAGTTAGAATTATCATCTTCCAGAGGAAACCCTAAGGAAGCATCTTCAGGACCTTGTGTTAGGCAATGGTTTCTTAGACTTTACACCCAAAGCACAAGCAACAATAGACAAAGTAAGTAAGTGGTACCTTATCAAAATAAAAAACTTCTGTTCCTCAATGGACTTTACCATGACAGTGAAAAGACATCCTACTCAATTGGAGAAAATCTTTTGAAACTATGTATTGATAAACTTTTAATATTCAGAATATATAAAGAAATCCTACATCTCAAGAGTAAAAAGACAACCCATCTTAAGTATAGGAAAAAAACATGAATAACCCTCTCTCCAGAGAAGATATACAAATGGCAAAAAACACACAAAAATATGATAAACATCACTATCCATTTGGGAAATAAAAATCAAAACTACAATGAGATACCATTTCACATTCACTAGGATGGCTACTATTTTAAAAATAGAAAATTACAAGTGTTGGAGATGATGTAGAGAAATAGGAACACACATTCATTGCTGGTCAATGTAAAATGGTGCAGCTTCTGTTCCATTCCTCAGTAAGTTAAGTATGGAAAATTAAGTATAGAATTGCAATATGACCCAGCAAGCCCAATACTAAGTACCCAGAAGGACTGAAGGCAGCAACTTGAGCAAATATTTGCACACCAATGTTCATGGCAGGATTATTCTTAATTGCCAATTATGGAGGCACTCCAAGTGTCTATCAATGGATGAATGGATAAAAAATCATGGCATATACCTACAGTGGAATATTATTCAGCTGTAAAAAGTAATAAAGTTCTGATACATGTGACAATGTGGATGAAACTTGAAGACATCATGTTGAATGAAATAAGCCATACACAAAAGGACAAGTATTGTATGATCTCACTGATGTGAAATAATTAAAATAAGCAAACTCAGAGTCAGAATCTACAATATTGATAACAGCAGATGGACTGGGGATATGGAACATGATGTTAAGGCTTAAAATGTGCAGAGTTCATGTTTGGAATGATGGAAATGTATTGGTAATGGATGGTGGTGATTGTAGCACAGCATTGTGGATGTAATTAACAGCACTGAAGTATATATCTGAATTGCTTAAAAGGGGAAAAATTAGGTTGTATATACCTTAAAAGAAATTTTAAAAAATTATGGAACTGCCCTACACAAAGAGTGAACTTTATTTTAAACCATGGACTATAGTTAATTTTACAATTATAAAATGTGCTTTCATCAATTTTAACAGAGTGCCACATCGATGCAAGGTGTTAATAATAGGGTGGCAAAATGCAGTATACCAGAAATTGACTGGCTTCTAATGATGGAGATTTATTAGCTTACAAATTTTTAGTTCTAAGGCCATGAAAATGTCCTAATCAAGGCATCAACAGGATGATATCTTCTCTGAAGACTGGCTTCTCGCAAGCTTTGTGTCCTCAGTCAGATAGCAAGACACATGGTGATGTCTGTTGGTCTTTCTCTCCCAGGATTCATTGCTTCAACTTCTGGTTTCTCTATCTATGGCTTTTTCTCTAAACTTCTCTGGGTGTTTCTCTGTAAGCTTCTCTTAATTCATATCTTTTAGCTTCTGTATGTGCTTTATCCTCTTATAAAGGACTCCAGTAGGAAGATTAAAACCCACCTTGAAGGGGTAGGTCACATTTCAATTGATATAAGCTAATCAAAAGGTCTGACCTATGATTGGTCTGCACCCACAAGAATGGATTAAAAGAATATGACATTTTCTGGGGTACATAATGGCTTTAAACTACGAGAGGTAGTATATGGGAATCCTTTATTTTAAGCATAATTGTTCTGTAAACCCTCAACTTCTCTAATTTAAAAAAAGAAGCATGCCAATATATACATTATTGAAGCAACAGCAGGAGAAGAGAAAGAGAAAGAGGCAGAAAGACAATTTGCAGAAATAATGGCTAAAAACTTCCCACAAATTGACAAAAGATGTGAATATACACATCCAAGTGTCCCATTGAACTCCAAAGGGATAAACTCAAATTGACCTAAATTAAGACATAACATAATCAAAATGATGAATGCCAAAAATAAAAAAGAATTCTGAAAGCAGCAAGAAAGAAGTGTGTCACACATAAAAGTTACCCTCAATAAGATTAAGGGCCAATTTCTGAAGACTCCATGGAAGTGTTAAGGCAGTGGGATGACATATTTAAAGTACTGAAAGAGAAAAAAACTTCTATCCATAAATTCTATCCATAACTAAAGTGCCATTCAAAAATTAGGGAGAGTTTAATACATCCCCATATGAAAAAAAAAAAAAAAAAACTGATAGAGTTTGTCACCACTAGGCCTACCCTTGTGAAATGCTAAAGGGAGTTCTGCAGGTTGAAAAATAGGACATTAAGCAGTAGCTTGGAGCCATATGAAGAACTAAAGATCTCCAGTAAAGGTAACTACATGGATAGGTACAAATGCCAATATTATTTTATTGTCATTATTGAACTCTACTTCTTATTTCTTACAAGATCTAGAATACAAATCCAGAAGAAATAATATTTCCATATTGTTGGGCACACAAAATATAAAGAGGTAATGTGTAATAAAAATAACATAAAGGGTATATGTGAAAATGGTATAGGAGCTGAAATTCTGTATGTGATTAAAGTTGTTAGTGCCACTTCAATCTAATTTGTTCTAGATTTAGGATGTTAAATATAACCCCCATGGCAACCACAAAGAAAGTATCTAAAATATATACAGAAAAGGAAATGAGAAGGGATCAATATGTTTCACTACAGTAGATCAACTATACACAAATGAAGGCTGCAATGGAGGAAATGAGAGACAAGAAAGGAGTAAGACATACAAGAAACAAAAGACAAAGTGGTTTGAGTAAGTACTGCCTTATCTGTAATTTCTTTGAATGTAAATGGATTAAACTCCCCAATCAAAAGACACAGGTTGGTATAATGGATTAAAAAGCATAAATAAACCATATGTATTATTCACAAGAAATTCATATTAAACCTAAAGACAAATATGTCAAAAGTGAAAGGATGAGGAAAATATTCCATGGAAATAGTAAACCAAAGATAGCTGGGGTGGCTAAATTAATATCAGATAAAATAGAATGTAAGTCAAAATCTGTTAAAAGAGACAAAATAGGAGACTATTTATTGGTAAAATGGTCAATCCAACAAGAAGATATAACAATTATAAATATATGTTCAACTAATCACAGGACCCCAAAATACATGTAGTAGATATCAACAAAACTGGAGGGAGAAATAGACAGTTCTACAATAATTGGATCCTTTAATACATCACTTTCAATAATGGATAGAACATCAAGACAAAGAGATCAGCAAGGAAACAGAGGACTTGAACAATACTGTAAATGACATAGACCTAACAGGCTTGTACAGAATACTGTACCCAACAGCAGCAGAATACACATTCTTAAATTCACAAGGACTGTTCTCCAGGATATATCATGTTAGATCTCAAAACAAATCTCCATAATTGTAAAACTTTGAAATAATATAATGCATCTTCTCTGTCCACAATGGAATGAAGCTAGAAAATCAATAATGAGAAAAACTGGAAAATTAAAAAAATAAGTGGAAATTAAACAACACATTCAAACAACCAATTGGTCAAAGAAGAGATAACAAGGAAAATTAGGAAATATCTTGAGACAAATGAAAATTATAACACTACATACCAAAAGTTATGGGAAGTAGCACAGGCTGTGCTCAGAGGGAAATTTATAGCTATGAATGCCTATATTTTAAAATAAATGTCTCAAATATACAACCCAACTTCTCATCTAGAAGAATAAGAAAAAGGAAAGCAAACCAATCCTAAAGTTAGTAGAAGGAACGATACAATGAATTTTTGCAGAGATACATGAAATAGAGGATAGGAAAAAAATGAAGAGAATCAATGAGATGAAAAGTTAGTTCTTTGAAAAGAAAAATAAAATTGAAAAATATTTAACTTCATTTACAAAAAAAAGAGACAGAATATGCAAATAACTAAAATTCAAAATCAAAGTTGGGGACTTTACTAATGATATTGCAGGATTTAAAATATTATAAAAGAATATTATAAACAAGTTTATGCTAAGAAATTAGATAATCTGGAGGAATTCATAGCAACACAAGTTACCCAAGCTGACTCAAGCAGAAATAGAAAATCTCATTGCTCCTATAAGAAGTAAAGATTTGAATCAGTAATCAAAATCCAGGGTACTCGGGGAAACAGATATGGCAGGAGATATTTGTAAATACTACGAGACCTTTATAAAAATTGCCTCACATGGCTGTGGGGATGGGCAAGTCTAAATCCCATAAGGCAGACTGCAAACTTGGAACTCTGGTGAAGATTTTTGATGAATTCCTCATGAGATCCTGGATGACTAAAGAAGAGATGGAAATTCTCTGACTGCTGAATTCATCACTTCTCTATTTAAAGCCTTCAACTGATAGGATGAGATCTTTCTTATTATCAAAGGCAATCTCCTCAGTTAACTGTAGATGCAATCAGCCACATATGCAATTAGCTTACTGATGATTTAAGTCCATGAAATATCCTCAGAGTAACAATCAGGCCAGTGCTTGCTTGACCAAACAACTGGTCACACAACCCAGTCAAGTTGACACATGAACCCAACCATCATACCTCCCAAAAAAGAAAAATCCAGGACCAGATGGTGTCACTGTGTTTTCTACTAAACACTAATCCTTTTCAAAGTTTTCCAAAAAATTAAAGATGAGAGACCTCATAACCCATCCCATGAGGCCATCATTACCATCATACCAAAGCAAGATAAGGAAATGACTAGAAAACTACAAAGCAAATTACATTATGAATATAGATGTGATAGTCCTTAACAAGAGGGTAGCATATCTAATCTAAGATGACATTGAAAGGATTATACATCATGGCCAAGTGGAACTTAGCGCAGTATAGAAGGTTCATTCAAAATAAAATAAATCCATCAAGGTAATATACAAATATAATAAAATGGAAGAAAAATAACATGATCATCTCAATTGATGCAGAAATGGCATTTGAAAATATCTAACACCCCTTTTATGACAGAAATACTCATAAAAATAGGAATAAATGGTAAGTATCTCAATATGATACAGGTCATATGTAAAACACTGTTGCTAGCATATTTAATTGTGAAGGACTGAAAGTCTTTCATTTGTGGTCAAGGACAAGAAAGTGATGCCCAATTTCACGAATGATATTTAACATTTTATTGGAAGTCCTTGCCAGAGCAATTAGTCAGGAAAAAAGAAATAAAAGGCATCCTAATTGGAAAGGAAGTAAAGTTCTTTCTATTCATAGATGACATGATCCTTTATACAGGAAATCCTAAAGAATGCACAAAAAACTACTAGAGCTAAAAAATGAATTCTGTAAAGTTGCATGCTACAAGATTAACACTCAAAAATCACGTGTGTTTCTATACACCAGCAAAGAACATTGCAAAATGGAAATTTAAAAAACAGTTCCATGCAAAACACCTTCTAAAAGAATAAAATACCTGGGAATAAATTTAACCAAGAGTTGAAGTATTTGTGCATTGAAAATTGGGAAAAAACTGATGAAAGTAATTCAAGAAGACTTAAATGGCAAGACATCCCATGTTCATGGATAGTGTCCCAGTTTTTATATATCATGTCCTGCCAAAAACCATGTTCTTCAATGCAATCTTGTGGGGCAAACTGATTAGTCTGTTGATTAGGGTGGAACCTCTGATTGGATTATTTCCATAGACATGTGGACCTGCCCATTCAGGGTTAGTCTCAACTAGTTCATTGGAGTATTTAAGAGAACCAGAAGCCAACACATGTGCTGACACTGATGCTTGGAGAGATTTGGAGATGCAGACAGAAGGAAGTTTGGAGGTGCTAAGCTAAGAAAGGAAATCCAGAGTTTTCCACAGAGAAGCTGAGAGAAGACCCCCAGATGCATAGAAACACTTTGGGAGAAAGAAGCAAGGATCTACAGGAGTTGAGAGAGAGAAGCAAAGACAGAAGCCCAGAGATATTTTGGAGAAAGCCATTATGAAACACAACCCAGGAGCAGAGGACCAGCAGATGCCAGCCACATGCTTTCCCAGCTGACAGGGCTGTTCTGGATGCCATCAGCTGTTCTTCAGTGAAGGTATCATTTTGTTGATGCCTTAGACTGGACACTTTTATGGCCTTAGGACTGTAAATTTGTAACTTAATTAATCCTCTTTATGAAAGCCAATCCATTTGTGGTATTTTGCATAATGGCAGCATTAGCAAACAGGAACAGATAGGAAGACTTAAGTACTTTAGATAGTTAATTACTGTCTAAAGCTATCTACAGATTCAGTGGAATATCTATAAAAGCCCCAAAAGTCTTTTTTCAGAAATAGAAAAGCTGATCCTCAAATTTGCATCGTATTGCATGGGGCCCAGAGTAAGGAAATCAATATTGCAACAGAAGAACAGAGTTGAAGGTCTCACATATCCTCATTTCAAAGTGTATTACAAAGCCACAGTAATGAAAACATGGTGGTATTTGCATAAAGGTAGACATATGGGTTAATGAAATACAATTGAGAGTTCAGATATAAACCCATCCATCAATGGCCAATTGATTTTAAAACATTTTTATTGTGAAATATAACATATATGCAGAAGAGTGATAAATTTCAAAATACAGTTTAGCAAGTAGTTATACAGAAAATTTCAAAGTATGGTATTGGTCACAGTTCCACCATTCAGGTTTTTCCTTCTTGATCTTCTAATACATTAAAGACTCAAAAGGGATGTCTATGTAATGATTCAGCAGTCATAATCATTTGTTAAATCTTATCTTCTCTGTTAAAACTACTCACTCTCATTTGATCATTCTCTCAATCTTCAGGGATATTTGGGCAATGACCATTCTAACTTCTTCATATTGAAAAGGGGTGTGACATTATAGGGTAGGGGTATGAAACTGGCTGATGTTCTTGGAGAGACCTACACCTCTGGATTCAGTGCTTATCTTGCATAGGAAATATCTAGAGGTTTTAAGTTTCTGACAAATGAACTTAGTTAATGAAACTATAAATTCTCAGCTAGAGCCCTAAGTATTCTTTAGAGTTTCCAGAAATACTGTTGGCTGGGACTTGGCATACCATAACAATTTGAAATATCTAGCTGAATCTGACATACAAGTCACCTCCAGAATAGCCTCTTGACTCTGTTTGAAATCTCTGAGCCACTAAAACCTTATTTTGTTACATTTCTTTTCCTCTTTTTGGTCGAGAAGGCATTGTCAATCCCACAATGCCAGAGCCAGGCTTATCCCTGGGAGTCATGTCCCTTGTTGCCAGGGAGACTTGCACCCCTGGAAGTCATGTCTCATATAGGGGGAAGGGTAATGAGCTTATTTGCAGAGTTGGGCTTAGAGAGAGAGAGTTAGGCCGTATATGAGCAACAAAAGAGGTTCTCTGTAAGTGACTCTTAGACATAATTATAGGTAGGTTAACTTCCCCATTACAGAAAAAAAATTCATAAGAGCAATCCTCAAGATTAAGGACTTAGCTTATTAAATTGGGAGTGTCCAATGCTTGAGAGAGTATTAGGAATTTCCCTGGGGGGGGGGAGTTTCATAGTTACATATTTTTTCTCTTGTTTCTCAAGGGACCTTGCAAATACCTTTTTATACTCTAGAATGTATTAGGGTATTACATTAAGCTATACAGAATTACAATAGCTCATCCCCTACTCTAGGATCCATGAGTTTAGATTGTTTAAATGAACTGGCAAGACAGGGTAAGTTAGATTGTGTGCTACAGACAATTTTAATTTTGTGAAAAATATAACATCTCTTCCTTTGGTGTCACACAGAAGCTAAAGTTAAAAAATACAGACAATATCATCCTTTATCCTGTACTCTGATTTACATTTGTCCCAAAGAGATCAGCTTCATTCATATCTCTAACTGAAATCTGATCTCTTTTTTTTTTTTCACTTCTTTAACAGTTGCTGTATGGAATAATGCTGACTTTCAGAGCTGCAGAACTCTAACTCTGAGTCTTTGTGTGTCACAAAAGTACCCAAAGTTCCAGGAAAATACCATGTTTTACACATAGAGCATGGCATCTCAGAATTTAGAAATAACACTTAATACTCAGGAACAAATGTGACTTCTGCAAGAGCTTAAAATCTAGGCCCTAATTTTCTTATAAGTATTTTCTATATGAGACCATACAATACTGTCCTTTTGTTTCTGGCTTATTTTGTTCAACACAATGTCCTCAAGGTTTGTTCACCTCATTGCATGCCTCATGATTTCCTTCCTAGCTGTAGTCACACAATATTCCATTGTATGTATACATCACAGTTCATCCTTCTGCTCCTCTGTTGATGTACACTTCAGCCACCTCCATCCATTGGCTATCATGTATAATCATGCTGTAAGATCAGTGTGAACATGCCTATTCAAGTCCCTTCTTTCAGTTCTTCCATGGCCAATTGATTTTTGACAAGGGTGCTAATTACATTCATTGGGGAAAGAACAGTACCTTCAACAAATTGTGCTGGGAAAACTGGATATCACCTTAAAAAGAATAAAGTTGGATCTCTACCTCACACCATATACAAATTAACTCTAAGTCAATCAAGGACCTAAAGATGAGAGTTAAAACTATATAACATGGGGGCATCTTCATAACTTTGTACTTAGTATTGATTTCTTAGATATGAAAACAAAAGCATGAGCAACAAAAGAAAATATAGATAAATTAAACTTCATCAATGCTAAAAACTTTTTTCATCAAAGGATATTCTCAATGAAGTGAAAAGACAACCTACAGAATGGGAGAAAATAATTTCTATCTGTATCTGATAAGCGTTTCATATCCAGTATATATAAAATTCCTACAACTCAACAACAAAAAGACAAATAATGGAATTAAAAATGGGGAAAGACTAAAATAGATGTTTCTCTAAAGAAGACAGACAAATGGACAAAAAGCACATGAAAAGATGCTCAACATCATTGGTCACTAGGGAAATGCAAATCAAAATCATAATGAGTTGTCAATTCCCAAATACTATGTGGTGATTTTGAGCTATGTATCCCAAGAAAAAAACATGTTCTTAGACTTGGTCCATTCCTGTGCATGTGAACTCTTGCAAATGGGATCTTTTTATGAGGTTATTTCAGTTAAGGTATGGGCTAGCTGGGTCAGGATGGGTCTTAATCCTATTGCTAAAGGTCTTATATGGAAGGTCACAGAGAGAGAGTGCCAGAGGGAGCAGCAAGAAGCTGGAAGAGAAAGGAGAAGCCAAGATATGCTTCCATATGCATTGTCATGTGAAAGAGAAGCCAAAGGCCAAGAATGGCCAGCAGTCAGCACCCAAACATCACTGTCTTCTATTAGAAAGCAACTTATTGCTGATGCCTTGATTTTGGACTCCAACTAGTCCCACGGGTGTAAGCCAATAAATTCCCATTGTTTAAGCCAACTCATTGTATGGTATTTTTTTTTTCAAAGAGGACACTAATACACACTAGAATGCTTATAATTAAAAAAAAAACAGAAAATAATATTTGACAAAGACATGGGAAACAGGAACACTTTTACATTGCTAGTGGCAACTGAAGAATGGGGCAGCCACTGTGAAGTCAGTTTCAGAAAATTGAAAACAGAATGATCATATGACCTGGCAATCCCATTTCTTGATATATACCCAAAAGAATTGAAAACAGGTACTCAAACAGCTATTTGTACACCAATGATGATATGGACAATGTAACAAAGGCACCCAGTGTTCTTTTTTACTT